>NW_013666218.1:224778-230611 GCF_000517525.1 Limulus polyphemus
GCAAGGTTGTGTTGTATTTAAAAAAAATTAAGAAAGGATAGCTAAAACTAAAAAGAAAACTATTTTTTAAAATTTAGAACGAAATTTCTATCGATGTACTCACTGAAACAACAAATATATCAGTAACTTTAATTTTTTTTATTTAATATATAAAACATTGAACCCCAAAACAGATATCCTGTTCAGTAGTGGAAGAGATTGGACTGATTACATTATACTTAACTGGTTATCTTAAGCTGTGATCTCAGGAATTAAACAAACGGTGTTTCTGATTTTACTTTGGGCATAAAAGTTTGAAGAATTATACTTGGAGAAAACTTAGAAAAGACTGTTTGTTTTGTTTTTGTTTTTTTTATTATGCACAAAGCTACACAAGGGCTATCTGTGCTCTGCCCACCACGAGTATCGAAACCCGGTTTCTAGCGTTGTAAGTCCGCAGACATACCATTGTGCCACTGGGGGGCAGAAAAGACAGTTCGATAATTTCGACATTTTGACAATAAGTACTTTATACTTGAGTTAAAACATAATCTATAGAAGCCAGCACCTCCGTCTATAGACTTCCCAAAGAATCTAAAGGTGATCATGCCTTTAACTATTTTTTATAACATGCTTTACCACAAGTGCAGTATCATAACTGGTGGTTAATGTGAACGTGAACACCTGACATTATCTTAATGCTACCTATTATTTTAATACAATCTGTCACCATATACAACAAACAGATTTTAGCTGAATTTTTTTCTTTCCTATCTTCCATCAGAATATTAAAAACAGTAGTTTTACCTATGTCTTTTTTTTTCATTCGAGATCGTATCTTTTGTTGTTACAACATCCACTCACGTACAGTAAATATGTTTGTTTGTTTGTTTGTTTGTTGAATTTCGCGCAAAGCGACACGAGGGCTATCTGCGCTAGCCGTCCCTAATTTAGCAGTGTAAGACTAGAGGGAAGGCAGCTAGTCATCACCACCCACCGCCAACTCTTGGGCTACTCTTTTACCAACGAATAGTGGGATTGACCGTCACATTATAACGCCCCCACGACTGAAAGGGCGAGCATGTTTGGTGTGACGGGGATTCGAACCCGCGATCCGCAGATTGCGAGTCGAGTACCCTAACCACCTGACCATGCCGGGCCTACAGTAAATATATAAAGTTACTTCAACTTTACCTTGATGATTGTTTGGACTAATTGAAAATAATTATGCGTGAACAAAAATTAGATAATTTTTATATATGATCCTTAATACTTTCTTTTTATTCAAAGGTGGCGTCCAATTTGATGTCTTCGACTAATGCCGATTTGAAAAAAATAATAATAGCTAAAATTGGTTTATCCATGTTATTTAAACACATGAGCATACAAGAAAGAAAATATTCTAACACATCAGGAGCAATGTATTTAACGGTTCTAGAAAGTTAATTTCAATGATAGATACAGTTAATGTTTTAGTAGAAGTTAGAGAAGATATCGTTTTAAGAAACGTTTTATGTAAGAATAAAGTAAAAAAAGAAATATGTAGTTCAAAGTAAAATGTTGTGTTTTTCCAAAGTAAAAACTTTGTCAAAATGGAAAGTTGTATTCCTTCAAAGTAAAAACCTGGTGTGTCGCAAAATAAAAAACTGAGTTCTCTTAAGTAAATGAAGCTAGCGCTTTTCATGGAGATAAGCTATTAGCTTGAACACTTGAAAACTACGGTTTCATAAAACGTAGTAAAATAAAAGTACGTATTCCGTAAATATTTCACGAAAAAAAATGGCATTGTTATTTCTAAAATTAAATCTGCATTTCAAAAAAATATTGTTACAAAAAGCCTACTATAACTTACTTCCAGATTTGAACAGTTTGTTTGAAGTTAAGTATAAAGCAACACAATGGGCTATCCGTGATCTGCTCACCAATAGTATCGAACCCCGGATTCTAACGTTGTAAGTCCGCAGGGACAATTTGAACACTTAATGAAAGAAAAACATCATGGTTCATTCCTTTACCGTTCAAGGGTATTGTATTAAATGCATGTATTTTTAATGTACATTATGTCACGCAATACATATTTTTCTGCGTTTGGCATGCATGTATTTTTCGAATCAACACGATTATTGGCAAAGATCACTACTTTTAAAATATTTCAATTATAATTTATAGGAAAGTTTTAATATTAAATTTTAAATAGCGTGTACTGTTTTTATTGCAGGATAATATGTCACATGTTCGAATTTTTAAGACCAATTTATTTTACGGATTGTCACCTTATTGTGAAAAATAATATGCACTGTAATTATAAAACTCATATAAAACTTCTTACGGTAAGACAGTGATCGCCTTCTAGCTCACTGCAGACTGCTTGCCAGCTGGTTGTTCTCAGAACATCTAGAAAAGAAAAGGTTGGAGCTCCTCCCAGCCATTTTCTTCCAAGCTGTGGATACATTCTGAAGAACTTTCCTGTGTATAGGAAGACGTCTATTGGATTCCATTAACACAAGGGCAAGTAGCTACGTGCGTCTTGGGGACAGTCAGTTTTATCGTAGAATTCCTACAATTTCTTTCGAATATCGTGACTCAACACTGCAAGTAGTTTGATGTTTTTGCACGCATACGTTACACGTTTTTCTTGCATTAAAAATCAATCACACGTCACGTGTATACTTGCAGTATATAACTTATTTGGGGGAATTTACCAATAACGTGCTAATTATCACAATAAGAGTATTTGTTCCTTTGAAGTGTGATCAACGTTGTTTTGAACCATTTAGTTACATCTCTTTTATGAACTTCATAAAATAAGTTCAGTATTTTTTATTAGGCTCAGCTTTTCCCTCTGTATAGAGAGAAAAACAGCAGAACTTAATTATACACTTCGAGTTCTCACGTCTTCTAGATTAAGATTTTCAGCATTAATGAAGATATGTTTCCATACATCTTAATATAATTTTATTTTAATATAATAATATATGTATTATAAATGTTTTTAATGATAAGTATTGAACTGAATGAGCAGTCTTGTTTCTCTTCATATTCAAAATACGTATTATCATTGCAGAACTATCTCTATTTTGAATGAAATTAAGTATTTATATGTAAAGATTACAAAAGAAACTACAAACTCATGAAAGGTTCATGATCCATTGATATAAGTACAATAATCATTTTCCTATTATACATTGCTAACGGATGAAAACTAATTAGTGTGAACTAGTAATTGTACCTTCCCAGATGTAATAAGTCTGTAGGCTTATGAAGCTCAAAAACAGGTTTCGATACCCGCGGTGGGCAGAGCACAAATAGTTCTTTGAGTAGCTTTGTGCTTGACAACAAACAAAGCAACAATTATACTTCAGTCGTTCATGGATTATCATAGTAACCAGTTATCTCGTCTCGATGGTAATCATAATGATACTCATTACCTACTAATAGCGCCATTAAAGATGAGGAATTAGAAGTAAAATAAATACAGCAACTTATAACTGGCGTAACCGCTTTAGTGGACTGGAACGAACTGAACCGAAGAATATATATGTTTTTATAAACAGTTCATGCCGAACGAAAACAAAAGTATTTAGCAGTTTCTCTTTTGAAAACTCTCGTTTCTTCTACGCTGTAAAAGTATACCATAAATTTCACGATAAAATACTAACAGCCTAATTGCCAATAGTTTACAGTGTACATTCCACTATCTTATATCCATTATACCGTACGATTTACAGGTGATTTACCATTACTTTTATGGTAGACCTATATTTTACAATATACTAAGTTGTATTGATTTCACTATAACATGTGATTCATCATTAATGTTATAGCTGGCAGTGTATTTTTAACGGTATCAGTAATTCATTCCATCCTAAAATGTATTATACGCTATACAAAATTATAATAAATAAAAACTAAACATCTAACTGAACACTTCACTGTCTTATTTCCATCACCTTAAAGAAAGTGAAAAATTTAACGTGCTGTGTTTGATCATTCTCTTACATCCATATTTTCGTGTTATTCATAGATGCCTCTAAAGAACGAGCATTTACTAACACACATGTACACAATACATAATGTTCAAAAACATTTCCCGCTATCCTGAAGCAAGCATGATGTAGCCTGGTACTACTCCTATACTGCACACAGGATAAATATTAAATTATAAAGAAACGCTCAGAAAATTTACTATAAAAATCACGTAAGCTACATATTTTTTCACGTTACTTTTATTTTGTTCATTTCAGAGGTGTATGATGTATGGTGAATCCGATGGCTTATGGCTCGCGTCCATTTTCACTAAAACACGATTCGTAATTTGAGGCCATGGGTACGCTTATAAGAGTGAAGGTCAAATCGCACAATTCTTTATATAAGAGTGGCCCAAAGGCTGGCGGTGAGTGCTGTTCACTAGCTGCCTTTCCTCTCGTAGAATCAATTAAAAATGATGTGCATACAGACCTTACGTAACTTTTATAAAAAAAAAACAACACATAACAGACAAAGATACTTTCGTCCAACAAGTCACGAGTTTACATGATTTCAATTACAAATGTTAAGCATACTTCTTAATCAATATTTTGTCATCTTTCGCCGCTTTCACCCGAGTGTAAATAAGATAGGTCTGCTATATAACGAGTGATTCGTCAAGAAAGTATTTCTAAGTTTCTCTGAAAGTCATTGAGTTTGGAAAAAAAATGTAAAGATAGAGTGAAAACAATCTTTATTTTGTAACACAAGTTTTACATCCTGTAATTCGGTTATTTTTACAATACTATTTAAAAATAATAATCTTCTGAAAAAGTTTATTTGGGATATATTTTAGATATTTCATTTCTTTAACCAAACAACATAAATTATCATTATATGAATTTGTCTTTTGCCATTGCTCTTAGTGACGCCTGGATTGCTTACATACTATCTTTCCTTTGATCTTTGTAATCACTAGACATTAAGGTATACTGAAAAACGTACTGCTACTACTGGAGTCAATCAGCTTGTATGATTAAGTTGGTTTCTATTTGCAGGTTTTTTGAATGTATAATTCGCTACCTGTTTATAAAAGTTCAGGTAACAGCAATAACTTTGGCTAAGTATAACGATCTGCCTCGGCAGTTCTATAAAGTTTGTATTTATGACTAATTATCTAGATTTTATTTATATATTATATAAGTACTTTAAACGTTTATTGGTCAATTTGCTTCACATGAAGTAATTTATACTATTTTACTTTTGTTCTTCGGAATTTGTAGTGCATACGGGAGTGATATAGATATTTATTTATTTCAGCCAACAGTTCTTGTACCACTATCCCTGACGAAGAAGCAATAGCTAAAATAAGAAGTTTTTTATTGTTATATGGAGAGTAGAGTTCTTTCTTATCTAACTTAATTGCCAAAATTGATAATCTAGTTACAATTAAATGTCCATTCACTCAAAATCAGACAGGCCTACTTACTTCACTCCAAATTATTTTCTATTTTTTTGCTCTGGCTCGGCGTGGCCTAGTTGTTATCATGTTTGGCTGCTGTTCGCAGGGTCTGAAGTTCGAAAAGTTATGCCATTGAACACGCACACATTTTCTGCTGTTGGCGCGTTATAAAATTGAAAGGCAGTTTCTGTTTTCTATCGTAATACAGTTTGTAGCTATGTATGTTCACCTGATTCCTCCTACAGTTACACGGTTAGCAGGATCAAACTAAGCAAGTGCATTACTGATGGCCCATGAAGTGTCCATATCTATATGGTGTACCCTACCGGAAGGGGGGGGGGGTAACGTACCGTGGACGCACTGATCAATGTTAGCACATATACTCAGGTACCACGAGCAGATACCTCTTGGGTCTTTTTCGGCTAC
>NW_013666218.1:230843-238085 GCF_000517525.1 Limulus polyphemus
TTCACAGCTGACACGTTAATCACTAGTTCGCGGTCGGCTATCACAATATGGACATGATAGCGTGACACTTGTATATCTCTATGTATGAAATTTATTAACCGTAGAAGAATGGTGTGTCGCGGCAAGTTGCTAAGAGTGTCACGAAAGTTTCCCCAAAGGGAGAACAATTAAGAATATAAACAAACTACAAAAAATATTGCATGTGTCAGCAGGAGAGTCGCGCAAATCATGATAAGTAGATTAGCATGTCGTAAGTGAAAAAACGTTTGGGAACCACTACCCTGGAATTACTGACACCGTTCTAATCGGCTTTTGAAACAGCTTTCTCTAAACTATTTATGCATCAAATTGCTTGCTTGTTCATGAATTGTTTGGTTATGACACACACAAAATGTAAGCAAAAACGCCATCAGTATCACAATTGAACCCATTAATTAATGCTGAGATTTCCTGTGATGTTATTTACAAAATGAGTGATTTCATCCAATCTGTACTTGATCAGTTCTTTTGATTGAGTATTGGGAGAAGCAAAAATATAAAGTTACAGAATATGACATAATGTGTGGATCCTATCGGTAGTAGTTAGTATATATTTGTTCAGTAATTTGAGGGCTAAAAAAAGTCGGACTGGCTAGACATCATGATGTTTAACTAAGACAATAGAACTGGTTAAACGTATGCTGTTTCAATAAGAAAGTCAGACTAGCTGAACATCATGCCGTTTAAATATTCTAATTTATAGTAGAGTTTTGACGAAAAAAAGCAACCCCCACATAGCACATATAAACTTATTTTGGTACTTTGTTCATTTAAGGCGGACGAGGATCGTATATGTAAATAGATTTACAGTGTTGGCATCAATAACAAAGAAACTGTTCCTACTTTGGTGTAAGACTTCTTTTCATGATAATAACAAAGAAACTGTTCCTACTTTGGTGTAAGACTTCTTTTCATGATAATAACAAAGAAACTGTTCCTACTTTGGTGTAAGACTTCTTTTCATAATAATAACAAAGAAACTGTTCCTACTTTGGTGTAAGACTTATTTTCGTAATAATGACAAAGAAACCGTTCCTACTTTGGTGTATAAGATATATTTTCTAGACCTGTCGAAAAGTTATTAATTTGCAGTTTTAATGTTGCGCTTCTATGGGCTGGTTTGTTAAATGTTTTTTCTGGATGACTATACTTATCAACCATTTTGTCAGACTGTTTCCCAAGCCTGAACATAAAGATAAGATCCTTCTATAACCACCTTGAAAAGCATCTTTGCTGACAAACTTCTTCTCATAACTCTAACTTCCAAGATAACAGGAAGGGACGACGCCTCGAACGGTATCTGGAAAGAAGTACTTTAGGTATTGTTGAAAGCTAATCCAGTCGCTTAGCAACATCGAGCACTCCTCGAAAACTCCCTGAGCTTGTCTGCAAATGACAGACCAATATTTTCAACGTATGAAACTATAACAAGTTTTGTATATGAAATGGTTTATAATATTACCATCTTCTCACGAAAGGATCCTCTTGATGAGATGCATCTCATTTTTAACACATCTCCTTGTGTTGTACTAATTAAACCTTTTCCCCGATATCCTCATCACCAGAAATCTATATATATGCTAACGCTTACAACAACCTTTGGTAGTAGATCTGCGTTACTGAATAAATAGAAGAACCATTGTCTAGTTCAATTGGGTGTAGCTCTTCAAAATTCTATTAAATTAAAACATTTTAAATATATTTTCAGTAAAAACCTGTAAATCTCTGAAAAGACGAATTTCCAAGTGTTATGAGTGTTTCTTAACTAGTTTATATCCGTATTGGTATATTACTAACTTTAATTAAAGGAAATGATGGGTTGAAATCAGAGAATCACTTTTTTTAAAAAATGGAATTTATCATTTTCGTGAAGATTATTATTATATATACCAAATATTTAAGTTAATTTACGAATTTAATGAAGACTGTTTTCTGGTCTGCAAATAAGGTCCCCCGGTGAGACTGCGGTAAGTCTACGGACTTACAAAACTAAAATTCGAGGTTCGATCCCCCACATTACAAATAAGTGTACAGGTCTGGCTATTTATTAGGCATATAAAATCGCGTTTTAATTAGCTAACTGTAGCACCTAAAATACAGCAGTATCGATAGTAAAGTAAATTGAAAGCCTTTTTCCCAGTCTACTTATTCGATTTTTTGACTGATGGATTTGATTTTATTTACATACAAGACGAGCTCAGCACCGGCCAAAGCACAATTATGGAATCCCGTCTCAAAACATTTGTCAGTGTGCATGGTGCCGTCCCTCATTCTGACCTTCGACCACAAGGAGGCAACTAACCGACAGCAACACGTTTACTTTTTACTTTATTATTGTTTATCTTTTAATTAAATATTATCACTATTTCATTTTTTATTTTTAACACCAAGTACCCAATGTAGGTAAGATTATTTTAACATTATTACTTTTACTAGTATTATATGCTCGAGGTGTTTGTCACTGGCCTCAGTACAGTCCCCCTCCCCCCCTCCCCTCTATTCCAGTAGTCTCCTCAATGTCCTTTAGCTAGTAATGTCTTCTTCATTTGTTTGTTTGTTTTAGATTAAAGCTACATTGGGCTATCTGCTGTGTCCACCTCGGGGAATCGAACCCTGGATTATAGTGTCCGTAGACTTATCGCTGTTCCACCGATGCCCAATTCAATCTGGTTTAAGTATTATCAGTTCTTTCCACTTTTTAAAATGGCAATGGAAATTTATCAAACCAAAATTCTTATCTTTATAATGCACATGCCGTCTGCTACATTAAGTATTTAAAAACGTTTGTTTGTAATTAAGCACAAAGCTACACAATGGGCTACCTGTGCTTTGCCCACCACGGGTATCGAAACCCGGTTTCTAGCGTTATAAGTCCGCAGACGTTGTTGTGCCACTGGGGAGGGGCACTAAAAAAAAGGTTGAGTACTTTATATTTAACTATTTCGAACATGTAAACCAACAAGTCAGATAACAGCCATAATCGATATAAAGTTGGGTGTACGGAATATGCCAGAACTACATTTTGACGTATTTTTGCGTTATGTAAGCAGTGTAACGCCACCGAAAACTGATCGCTTTTGAGAAGGGTATGTAACAGTATTTTCTGATGCAAAATATTCATACACACAGATCACAAAGAGGTGTTCATATCGGAGATTTATAATTTTCAAGACGGGAATATTTATTGTTCTTAATGGCAATGGAAAACAAAGAAATACTGATCAACTTTGGGCACCAGAATCACCCAGAAAAGGACTTGCAACAAATCGTACTCCAGTCACGGTAAGTAAAATGCAACATATTCTAACAGATGAAAATCCAGGAAAACAAAGATGAATGGGAAAATCCGTCTGCGTGATCAGGCAACATAACAAAAAAGTATGTCCTCTAGCCTCCAAAAAAAAAAAGAAGAAGAATAAACACAAGTCACGTGTACATAAGCTGCTTCCACAACATTTTCATTCAACCATCGCATAACTCAAATATTTCAGGAATGAAAGAGACGTGCATGCTATTTAAAAAGAAGGCTTACTGGACAAGTCATCAGATGCAGCATCTATGGAGAACGATGTCCTTGTATACTAGATAGATTATAGAAAACATGCAGCGAATTGGGTGGTCTTTGGACATGATAACCTTATGACGGAGTTTTTCACAGTGTAAAATACACTGCTATATGGACTGTACCGATGTCGCAAGGCTCCAAATCGGTCTAATATAACGTACCCAACTTATGTGTAATATATTATACATTAAATGTAATATGAAATGTTATATTTTTGTAGGCTGTGTTTTTTAATATTTCAATTTGGATGTTTTGTATTGTTTACTAGTGGACGTTTTCGCATAACGTAGTGACGATTAGGAATTTCCAGAGTGTCTAGATTTCATTTGTGGTCTCGAAATCTATTGACACTAGGGGTTTGTGTGTGTGTGTATGTTTGTTTTAGAGCAAAGCCACAATGGATTATCTGCTGTTTCCAGCGCGGGGAATCAAGTTCTGGATTTTAGCGTTGTAGTCCGTAGACTTACCGTTGTCTCACAGAGGGACGAGACTTGGGGAAAACAAATATTGTAATATAAAACTACGAAACAGCCAGTGAGTTAGTTGGCCAATTAATTGATTAGTTAATCAGTTAGTTAGTGACGGAGCTGATCATTTAGTTAGTAATTGAGTTAGTTAGTCAGTTCAGTACTGTAAATTTTTAGTTTATGCTTTATATACGAGTGTAAAGTTAATAAGTCACTTTTAAGTGATATTCTAAGCTGATTTATCTTTCCACATTTAAGAACTGGTCATTTTTGGTTTGCTCTCTTCATAAGCTCCCTTTCAAGTCTGTGCATTGGGCAAACTTTACTTCAGCAATGTCACTTTCATACCCTACAGTGTGTTAAAAGAAGTAGAATTTGACCAGATACATCAAAGGTCATGTAAGCATAGACTGTACTATTGTTCTATAGAACCGTGTTTCTAGCCGGAACATGCCACTTCCTAAGTAAGACGTAAGTTTATAAGTGTTTCTGTAACTTATAGTATGAAATTGCATTTATTCAATATGTATCTTAGTTATTTACAATATTAGCTAGAATAATATATAACATTAAATTTTGTAAATAATAATAATTACATTGGCCCAATGTGATAAGCATGATACATGAAGTTTTCCATGTGACAAGCCTGTTTCGATGGTTGGTAATTTAACTAAGTAGGCCCAACTTCATCAGGCGTTCTTGGGTTAAGGGCCGAAAACACCGCTAACAACGAGGGTACCCAAGTGATGACCTAATTTAGACTATTTATTATTAATTGTTATTGTAGATTTTCAGCAACTCTTCTGGTAGAAGTTATTACATAATTTTGAGTTAGGCCTATCTCTAGGTCATCGTTAGTTCGTGAAGCTGTGTAAGTTTTAAACATTTTTAATTGGAGAAATAAGATGACTAGACTTACTTGGCATTATTTTTAGGAAATAATCAAAAAGAAATCGCTCAATAACAGAAATCGTTACAACAATATTTGATACAAAAATTTCTTATTAAAATGATATAAAATAGTAAGACCTATGTTATAGTTTTATTATTTAGTAGCTTACTAACTAGTTACAGTTCCGACTCCAGCTTTTCTTAACTGGAGAGGGAGACAATGAGACATAATTGGGACCAAATCTAAAACTGCGAAAATCTGAAGTTAGATTAATATACGGCATTAGCTTGAGAGGCCAACGACATTTCAGAAGGCATCTCCCACTAGCATCGGCCCTGATTGGTTAGTAGGCTATTTAATAATTATCGTCCAGGACAGCTAAGGATATAAAATGTGAAATAATGTATCCCTACTATTATGTTTAATGTTGTCTCTTTAGGCCTAACTGTATCTACAGTAATAACCAGTCTAAAAACCTAAAAGTATGAAATATGAACTCATCTTGGTAAAAATATTGTGAATAATCTACCCCAGATTTTAATGATGAATAAATAAATAAAATACTTACCTTCATAAAACTGCAAGTATTTTTGTGAATTACCTATTCCAAGCTTTAGTAATGATAAAATAAATATATTAATAGAGTTTAATACTAAATTCTATGATCTTAAAATTCCTTTTCTTTGGTACTTACGTTTCAAACAAATATCTGTAATGTAATGACGACTAAATTATAAGCCTTTTATTCACAAAAAATAAATTTCTGAGTTTTAGGCCTAGATAACATTTTACAAAATATAAACCTAAAATTTCTGAATTTTGATTATAAAATACGGCCAGTTTAAATTTCAATAAATACTCATAATATAAAATCAGTGGTATAGGAATTTATTTTTCCAAAAAAATATGAAATTGTCAGATACCACTTTCACACGATGAGTATTGTTATTGAAGGGCCCCTCGGTGGCTCAACGGTCAGACTGAGAACTTATGATGCTAAAACATTGGGTTTCGAAACGTGTGGTGGGCACAGCACAGATAGCCCGTTATGTAGCTTTGTGCTTAATAACAAACAAACAAACCTGTTAATGAGTAACTGGTGACCGCTCCTTCCCTACTTTCCCGGTTCATATATTTAATTATAATCATCAATAACGATGTAACAGGCGTAATACATTAACCTAGCGAAATGCCTATTTGAAAATGTGAACTCTGAATTATAATAGTAAGCCCATATTCACATGATTTAGCTTCTAAGTTTCAGGCTTTCGCTGCGTTTAAGGGAATCTAAGCATTAACTGTCTGAAGTTAGAATAAGCTCAGTTTTTTACAAAAAGAAAAGAAAAAAGTCCAAACTCTACATTATCTTACTTTATCTACATTATTTAGATTGGACTAAAAGGACATTAAGCCTAATTCTCTTAAGTATTTTCGGCATGCGCTTTGTAACTTCGTTCTTTTAATTTATTTTATTCTTATTTGAATGAAATTACCTGAAGTAATAAATAATGTTTTTTAGTAAAAAAACTACCTTTAGTAAGACTACTTTTTACTTACACAACCACTTGCAATAAGATATTTTGTACTCGTATACTCTTCCATGAAGGGTGTAGGATTTGCCTTAAAAGTTTCGGACACTTGTTTGCAACGAAAGAATACAATTATGATGTATAAATAAAAAAAGGTCCATGGAACATATTCCCTGTCTGCTCCTCCATTTACGTTGTATAAAACTCTACTATATGGCATTCCTTGTTATCGACCTATACGAACTGTCACTTAGAAGTATGTATGGTTCTCAGCTCGTTGTGGTACGAGTTTTGTTATCTAATGAGAACTAGTGTGTTTTATATTATAATATTTTTCTCCGAAACGGCTGTACGCTTTTAAAAAAATTCTTGAAATGCACGTTAAGAAACGTTTACCATCTGGATATATACATAAATGTTATATAATTCATTAAAACAAATTTGTCTTTATAGCATTTGATAATGATGAAATATTATGATAATTCTCTACACTCTTGTGTATGTTTTTCTTGGATACTAATTAGGTTCTGAAATAAGTCATACCTCGAAGATGTATTGATTCCTTTAAGAGTCTACTTATTTCTTGCTGAACAGTTTTAGAATAACCTGAATATTTTCATGTATGAAAGATGTATGAAATAACATGCAAATAGATAAATATTTTAAGTGTTGATATCATACGAAGTTAGTCATTTTGACAATACTTTATTAAGATAACATCACTTTTAATACTTGTTATCTATAGAAAAG
>NW_013666218.1:238874-241042 GCF_000517525.1 Limulus polyphemus
TATTGTTGATTCTTACACTCGATAATCTTCTACAACTTTAGAGAATAGGCTGGAGTTTCGCAATACAGACTTAAAAGAATAAGTTATGTACATTTCTAAATATAAATTTAATTTAAACAAACGTCGATATTAAAATAAATATATAATAATAAATCCGTCACATTTGTCACAGAATAACCCCTACCGTTTAAAGTATTTGAGGTTGATTTCAGCTGTTTCAGTCTGTAAAGCAGATTATCACATATGACTGCATGACGATTAGAAAGCAGCTGAGAATTTGTTCTATCATAATAATAATATCACAACAATAAAAAAAAAGGGATTAGTATACCGAAACTTAATACTGCTATTGCAATAATAGGAGAACAGTAAATGACGGGCACAGTATGCCGAAAAGCTGTTCTACTATAACAACGACATCAGAACAACAAAAGGAAGTTTTGCAGCTACTATAATGATAATAGAAAATTAATGAAGACGTTAGTGTATCGAAACATTATTTTACTGGAACTAATTTGTCTGGTTTGGTGTTAAGCACAAAGCTAACAATGGGCTTTCTATACAGTGCCCACCACGGGTACCGAAACCCAAATTTTAGCGTTGTAAGCACGCAGGCTTAATGATAATCCACTAGAAGGCTTTACTGCAACAACGATATTAGACAGATCGTCAATTTCAGATTTCATAACAACCTTAATGATAGTAATTAATGAAACTGTAGCGCATTTAGTTTTGTTTGTGTGTATATATATGTGTGTGTTTTTAAGTTAAGATTATATAACCTTTGCTTTTAGTTTTTTCCAATACTGATTAGTTACTTGTTGTTGTTTTTTCTTTAAATCAGTTTGTTAAAGTCGTGGGTTCAATAGATAATTCAGATGCCTATCAATCATAACGCCCTTAGAAACTCTATTTAACGTTCCTGTTAAACGACTGGGCATCTTAGCTTATATATATCTGTTGCAGAATCTTACTGTCTGTAAGCTCACTTTCAGTCTCCAGGACTTCATCACACCTATTCTATATGTGACATTTGTTAAATTTTAAAATATTTGTTTACAGATACACTTTCTAACTAACTCCTTTTCTACACCCAAAGCTCTCTTGTTTCGAGTTTAGCTGCAGTTGTTTATAAGCTAGTAAAATCAATTATGGACGTTATTTTGCTCATTGTTGTCACTTGTAGATTAATGATAGTTGTCAGTTACTTGTTTATCCAATATCAGTTTAAGAATAAAGATATGTAATTCCCCTTTATAAATAATATGTATAATTATACTTATGTATAATTCCCCCTTTATAAATCATATGTATAATATTAACCATTTTATGCTTTCTCTATATCCTTCGCAAGTGGTTTGATGTTACACACAGTGGAGGTTAGTATTATCTTACACTGTTCGTGTCATTTGGAAGACTGATTATTTCGTACTGAATGACGTTTCCTGTTGTTTTCCTAGTGTTAAACATGACAAATTGTTTCGTTTCTTCTTACTGCCATTAAGATCTACTAAATAGGCTAATCAGATTGTTCTAAGCCATTTATTAGATCCTGGACTGATATCAATAATGCTTTATAAGTTACTTTTATCATTGCGTGAAAAAAAAAGCATTTATTCATTGATTTTTTATGCCTAAATATCAAAACAAGAAGCACAACTTCACTTTTTGATCACAGGGGGTTACTGGTATATTATTATTATTATTATTTATATTTTACTGGGGGAATTCTTAGTTCTTTCTGAATTTATATTGATTGCTTAAATAGTGCATTGTTTTACATATGCACAATTATTTATCTCGTAGAAGTAAAAATAAAGTGAAGTAACTTCACAGACAACAGGAATGTTTATATTTATTTTCATCATCACAGAAACTAACTACTTAAACTTCGTAAAGAAATATTAAGTAATTCTCCACAATTTGATAATTTTATTTTTTAAACAACATATTTTGTCTTATTGTCGAACGTAGAAATTTTGTTAAAATACCTTCCTGACGAACATAGGAATATTATTAAAATATCTTACTATCGGAGCCTGGCATGGCCCGGTGGTTAGGGCATTTAACTCACAATCTGTGGGTCGCTGATTCGAATTTCCGTCACACCAAACACGCTCGTCCTTTCAGCCGTGGGAGCGTTATAATTTGACGGTCAATCCCACTAT
>NW_013666218.1:241076-247014 GCF_000517525.1 Limulus polyphemus
AAGAGTTGGCGGTGGGTGGTGATGACTAGCTGACCTTCCCTCTAGTCTTACACTGCTATATTAGGGACAGCTAGCGCAGATAGCCCTCGTGTAGCTTTGCGCGCAATTCAAAACAAACAAACAAATCCTTCTGGTCTATCGCTGTTAAATCAGGGAAGGTTATCGCAGAGAGCCCTCGAATAGCTTTCCGCGAAATTCAAAAACACATCTTATAGTCGAACGTAAAAATTTTGTTAGGATATCTTTCAGTGGAAAGTAGGAAATTTGTTAAAATATCTTACTATCGAGCATAGAATTTTGTTAGAATACGTCACTATCGAACGCAAAGTCACCGGTGGGGCAGCAGTAAGCTCAAGGACTTTCAGTGGTGAAATCCAGGGTTCGATTCCCCGCGGTGGACACAGCAGATAGTTCAGTGTGGCTTTGCTCTAAAATAAACAATCGAAGGTAAGAATTTTGATAAAATATCTTACTTTCAAAGATAGGAATATTGTAAATAATCTTTCTGTCGAACGTGGGAATTTTGGTGGAGAATGAAATGATAATACAATTATGTATTTTTAGTAAATTTTATAATGGAGACATTTACTTTGGATAAAAATATTTTTTAGACAATTTATTCCTTCTTCTACTGAAAGGCGTAGTCTGGCCTGGTGATTAAGGTTCTCAATTCTCACACTACGGGTCACGCGATCGAACTCTGTCACTGAAGAAGTTCCCCTTTTTCAGGAGTGAGGGCGTCATGATATGACAGTCAATCCAACTATTCTTTGGTAAAGAGTGAGCGATAGGTAGTGTTGATTAGCTGCCCTCTTTCTAGTCTATACATTTAAAATTAGGGACAGCTAGTGCGTAATTCAACAAACTAAAAGCAATCTTCTACTGACTTTGACAAAACAAGAGGCAACAAAGGATGCTCTAAAGCAGGGATTCACAACCTTTTTGTTCCTCTGTACACCTTGGCCTTGGGAATTCTGACAGGTACCCATGTACCCCTAAAAATTAAGGATCAAAAATTGATAAATTCATATTGGTTTTGTATTATTTTATTATTAAATCTGTATGTGTGGACTGCATAAGGATCTTATAGTATTGATAACATCGCTAAATTGAACTCAGCGTATATTTATGTGAGCCACTTTGCACTCTTTATCTGACTGTAGATTAAAACACCATTTAAAATGTAAACCATGGTTATACTCTCAGACCCCTATGTACCCCCTGAGAAGTGCAAATGTACCCCTGGGGGTACATGTACCCCAGGTTGGTAATGTCTGCTGTAAAGCAATAGAACCGCAAAAATGTGCATAAACAAATATTTTGTCCGTTTTTACAAAGTTGTATTGCATTTAATAATAAAAGAAATGTGCAAGCAAATTTTCGAATTCATTTACTGCAACTTACTTTTCCAATTTAACTATCTAAACAAAAAGGCGTTTCAATAATGCTTTGCGTTTCCTATACAGTGTTAATCAATGTCATGTCCCAGGCCATTCACTCCGACATTTAGGAGGTACACATGCTTGTTCCACATTTTAAAAAAATACTCCCTATGTAGAAAATTATTTACTTGCTACTTGTGAAATTTTGTTTTTACACTACCAACTTTCTCAAGTGCTTTAGTGGCTTATTACTCTGCACTTGGTTTGTTTACTACTCAACAGTGTGTATAAAGTACCTATAAAGTTTTGTTTACATGCTGTTCGCAGTGTGTTTGAAATTTTAATTTCTATTGCAAATATTGCACATTTAGCCCACTCCTACTATAAGTACTACTGCGCTTATGATATGGGGCTGTAAAGCTCAACAATGGTCTTTTGAGCACAAACCTTCATCTTAAAGACATATGGCGTTCACATGTGCTGCCTTAATGACACAAGTTTTCAAGTTTCCTTTCTTTCATACAAAAAGAAGATAATTTTGGAGAACACTAAACAGAACGCTTTGGAAGCTATCTGTTTGTTTCCAAGACCTCTGATTTGACTTCCTAAGTACCAAATTATAAAACCTACCTTTGATGGGACTATTTCACTTCGGGTGAAAGATTTTATATAAATAAATACTATAGCGAAATACTGATCGTCACGATACATTGGTTTTGATGTGCTGTGCTACTAACTGAAATCAAATGAATCGAAACCGTACCAGTACATTGAACTATTGGTGAAACCATAGTGAAACATATCATGGTGATAGGTTGAATACACTAGAGAAGTTTGAGTACGTTAGATTAAAATGATTTTCTATATTCAAATCGGCAAGTCATGTAACAGCCACAGCTGATATAAAGTCTCTATGGTTTGTTTGTTTGTTGAATTTCACGCAAATCTACTCGCGAGCTATCTGCACTAGCCCTTCTTAATTTAGAAGTGATAGACTAGAGGAAAGGCAGCTAGTCAACATTACCTACCGCCAAGGAATAGTGAGATTGACCATTACCTTATCATACCCCCACGCCTGACAGAAGCAAGCATGATTTGATCCTACGACATGCAAAATACGAGTCGATTGCCCTAACCACCAGGCCATGTCAGGTCCAAATTGTATTTCAACAAACGCAGATAACTTCAGCCACAATTTTGCAGATTTGTATTTATCCGAACTTATATTTTCATGAATAAGAAACCTTGATAAGAAAGATTATAACAAAACCTTGTTCCGTGCTTCTAGACAGACATACTGATAATTTTCTTTTACAGAATATTCAAGGTTTTCTTGATATTACCAAACACATTCACCAGAATCCGCTTCTTTCACTGAAAGCAATCTGAGGGTCGCGGGTTCGAATCCTTGTCACACCAAACATGCTCGCCCTTTCAGTCGTGGGGGCGTTATAATGTGATGGTCAATCCCACTATTCGTTGGTAAAAGAGTAGCCCAAGAGTTGGCGGTGGGTGGTGATGACTAGCTGCTTTTCCTCTAGTCTCACACTGCTAAATTAGGGACGGCTAGCGCAGATAGCCCTCGTGTAGCTTTGCGCGAAATTCAAAAACAAACAAACAAACAAACACTGAAAGCAAAGCGCACTGCATGATTTGAACTTCCAAGTTCAAAGTTGTCAATAAAATAGATATTCTAAAATTGTTAATTTTCCGTTTCAGACTAGAAATATTCCAAATAATTTGTTGTACAATGTTGACTATTCACAGTTTATGCCATACAATAACATTTGTTAAACATTAAAAGATTTATTCGGTTTTATGGTAGATTGTTGTTGTTTGTTATTAAACGCAAAGCTACTCAAAGGGTTGTCTGTGCTCTGCCCACCACGGGTATCGAAACCCGGTTTCTAGGGGTAAGCGCAGACCGCTGTGCCATTGGGGGACAATTTGAACACTTAATGAAAGAAAAACACCATGGTACATTCTTTTGCCGTTCAAGGGTATTGTATTAAATGCATGTATTTTCAATGTACATTATGTCACGCAATACATATTGTTACGACAGCGGTAGTCACGTGACCCTGGTAACACGTCATGATATTCTAGAAGGATCGGGGAACATCACGAATAATCCAGTATGTGCTAGGAACCCTCTATTCCTGTATATAAGTGCGCCGGATAACGTGAGACAAATTAATTGGAATTGAATTGCAGACAGGCAGAGATAAAGACGGACAATCGAGTCAAGCGCGGTAGTGACAGTAAATATGTGCGTGAATCATTGTGAATTATAGCGTGCGTTTAAAGCGACTGTGGAAATTAAGTGTATTGCAAAGTTGTATTGAGAAAGAATAAACTAGTTTTATTTAAGTAAGGACTTGTATCTCTGAAGTTCCTCGGGAAGAATTTATACCGGGAAATTAACAAACGAACACAGAGGCGTAACAATATTTTTCTGCGTTTGGCATGCGTGTATTTTTCGAATTAACACGATTATTGGCAAAAATCACTACTTGTATTTCAATTATAATTTATACGAAAGTTTTAATGTGAATAGCATGTACTGTTTTTATTGCAGGATAATATGTTACATGTTCGTATTTTTAAAAACAATTTATTTTACGGATTGTCACGTTATTGTGAAAAATAAGATACAGTGTAATTATAAAACTCGTATTAAACTGGGGATAACTTCAGCAATCGCCTTGTTACCGATTATGGAAGTAATCATTTTCGTGAATATCGCAATATTTTCAAAACTGTATCGTCTACTAATATTTTAATGTTATAACGACTCAATTTACTATGGCAGTCACCGTTAGTTTATTCTCTCACTTTAGTTAATTCAAATTATATAATAGTTTGTTATATAGTATCATATTTCGTCATTAAGCTGTAGTTGTCAATTCTTCAACTTTTATTTCACCTATGATCCTTTTCTCATCGTATTATCGTTTATACATTCCAGTTAGTTCTTAGGCTTGAATTTTATCACTTCCTTCTGCCCGATCTGTGAATTAACCGTGTGTACGTATGTGTTGGAAGGGGTGGCCGAAGTTAGATAAGATGTTATATTTATAACTAGCGTAGCTTGTGCATCTAAGTGAATAACTGTAAAACATAAAGGCTATAACCAATGAGTTAATGAAGGTCAACGATAAGTTTCCGGACTTACAACGCTACAATCCGGACAGAGTGCAGGTAGCTCATTGTGTCGCTTTACGCTAAAAAAAACACAATGAGTTTATAACAGGTGTACTGGTAAATAACTGAGTTAGTACGGTAACTTATTCTCAGTGCCAACCAATAGTTTAGGAGGTACATTTGCACTTGAAGAGAAAATCAATGAGATATGAATGCAGACTAGAATTTCATACATTACAAACCTTACTAAGAAAGACTATAGTAAAGCTTTGCATATCAGTCACGCTTGTAGTTATATAGATCATGGTTTTGCTCCGAATTATTATAACCGGACAAACTAATTCACCGAACCTCACTCTAGAAAACAAAACACAATATCTAAATTTAGGTTTCAGCTTCACTTACCAAATATTCACGTTTAGAGTTTTCAATAAAAGATACACTTTCAACTTTGAAGCTATAAACGTGCCACTCCTAAGTACAAATATTCCAAACATGTTATGTTACAATGTTTACAACTCTCAGCTTATTAGATACAATAAAACTTGTTCATCTTTATAATATTTTGTGAATAGATCTCATAAACTCTCAATTTTTCATAAACACAAACTCATTCAGTTCTGTGCGAAATTCAACAATATTCTTGCTACAGATTAGAAGTTTTATAAAGAATCACAACATTTAAAAAAAAATTACGTCTACATTTTAATTCCCTGGAATATTGATTATGGTAGAAGTGAACCACTTTAGTGTACTGATCACCACTATGAGTTTAATTTACTATTACATATAGTTAACTTAGATACATAACAGTTTCGTATATAATATGGCATTACGTTATTACTTTCATTACATTACTTTTTGGTGCTTTCTTTCTTTGCCATATTAAGGAGTGTTGTGTCTTTTCTTTCAAAGTGTTTTTACTGCACGTTCAACTTTCTAAAGACTTACCACGTTTCATTTTCGGCTTTTACAGTACATTCAACGTTATTCCTTATTTCCTATAGCCAGCTTTATGCTTGTTACAAGGAATAATTAAAGTAACGATGTTAATGTTTTAGACACACAAAACATTAGATTTAGCTTTTTTTATTTCATGCCACTTAACATTGTTTTTTTTTTCTTGGCTAATTAGGTATTATTTTGCAGTTTCATAAACATTAGTTTTTGGTTGTAGTATAGGAAGATTACTACTACTAACTCAACACAGTTTAAACAATAACGTATTGTTACGCCTCCAGTCGTTAGTTTATTTTTCCGTAAATTCTTTCCGACTAAACTTTAGCGACACAAGTCATTTCTTAAATAAAACTGGTTTATTCTTTCCGAATACAACTTTACGATACACTTAATTTCAACAGTCGCTTTATAACAACACTATAATTCACGTCTCACGAGGCCAACAATATTTT
>NW_013666218.1:247428-257740 GCF_000517525.1 Limulus polyphemus
ATTCTTGAAGGAACAGGATATTTCTAGAAAACGGGTGGCGTGATACTATTCACGTGACCTCGCTGACGCAACAGTATCTTATAATTGTCATAGATGTCACTTTTCTATAACGTTACACAGTAGGAGTGTTTTAATGAGATTTCTTTGGTTAAAAAACGTGTAAATACTAAGGTTACATTTTTCAAAGAAACTTAGTTCTACAACAGAAGTTTAAGCCAACAACTGATGTTTCTGTGTTCCATGTTACGTATTAGAATTTCGAATAGTCCGAAGCTGGGTTGACTGATAATTTAAATTTAGTAATTAAACTGTAATTTGGATTTAGCATTTAAATATATGCCGATATTTTAGTGAATTTACACAAGATTAAACAAGATTGATACACACGTTTTCGTTTTTAACATAAATACGTTTTAATATACACACAACAGTATAATTTACAATAACAATTATTACTAATAATTACTGCAAACAATGATTTATAAACAGAAGTTTCACAAACCTGCAAACAATATAAAGTCTTCTTTCTAGTCTGGAACCCCCTTGATATCTTATCAGGGGTTCCCGATGATCTAGTTAATTACGAGTTGATGGAGATATATTTCACTTAACGGGAAGCTAGCTAGCTTTGTCCTTTGCCACACACGCTGAGTTTTTCCACCTTTGAAGTTAGGTAATGCTTTCATAAAAATGCTAATGTCCGATGAGAATCCACTGAAGTTAAATGATTTGTAATTCGAAATTTATGAATATTCCTGGTCAAATATTTTCCGATTGATAAGCATTATAAAAATCACAGTTACAGATTTCGAAGTTTTATAGCACACCAATTATAGCGAACTAATAATAGACACTCTCTTTTTGGCGCGTCGCGTTGGTTATATTTATACTCGTGTGGAGGCGTTCTAAAAATTTCAGTCTTACGTAACAATGCAAGTTACATTTTAAACGTTTACGTATACTGATATATTATTGATTCTTACTCTCGAGAATCTTCAACAACTTTGAAGAATAGGTGGGAGTTTCGCAATACCTATCTAACAATATAAGCTATGCATGTTTCTAAATATAAACTTAATCTAAACAACGTTCATATTAAAATAAATACATAACAATAAATTCGTTACATCCATAAGTAAGGTATACTATACTAATTATTTATCATTAACAGTATAAGTCATATTATTTAGTATGTCAAGTGTCATTTTTTTTTTTCATTATTATACTTGTATTATAGGGACTGTTTTGCATTGTTAGCGTAACATGTGTGTTTAGGACTAACCTAAATCGCCTTAGGTGAATGAACCTCATGATATATTATTTGGGGTTACGGCCGAAAATATCGTTAACAGCACTGATAATCAACTGATCAAATAAATTAGAATTCTAATTTTCATGGAAACGTAAAAAGAGTGTGTTTAATTAGCTATACTAATAGCAAGTTGATTTTTAGTTTCGCTCTAAGAACATAACTTGCTCTGCTCGGAAGTTAATATTAATCACTCTATTTTGAACAAGAAAAGTGAAAAATATTAATAGTGTGTACATCTTAGTAAAATGATAAAGTGAAATTTTTACCGTCATACTGTCCATTTTAACGTATTAGTACGCCAGCGTTTTATTTAACTCCTCTATCGTATTTAGGTAGTTAGTTTTATAGATCTCATATGCCTATGGTATTAACTAAAAGTGAGTATGTTTAGATGGGGGTAAAACGTGACATGCCACTTAAATAAGTTTCCGGGGATTTAATCTTTATCAGCAAATACCTATGTTATTTTGAGTTACTTGTAATGAGTTAAAAACCATAAATTGTTTTGCCTTCGTCTAGTGTTATTGATAGTAGTGGCATTTCCCAAAAACTTCTTTAACTTACTTTTTCTTTACATTTTGGTGATGAGAAAAAAAAAAGGAATATTTCGAACAGTGTATTATGTTTGCTGGTTGAAAGTTTCTTTGAAATGGCAGCGCGTATTTCTTTTATTATTTAGCAACAATTAATCTGACAAACCTGAACATTCCAGAGTGATTAGAAAAGCCATATTGTTGATGATATATTTTCGGTATTGTTGCATAGACAGCAAATCGTAGAGCCTTGAGCTCGTGCTGAGTTATTACACTACTATATCGACTGTCAGGTAGACACGTGCTCAAGCTGCTTCAGTTTGGCTATAAGCATCTTGCATGAAAATGAAAATTAATAGCCAAAAATGAAGCAATGCGTAAAATCATACATCAGCGTCACGGCTACATTACTTCCTACTGTTAAATCTGAAGAATTTTAGAGAAATAAATTTTGCATTTCTTATTTAAAGTAAATAGAAAATAACATATATCTGTTCTTCTCGATAAAGTCAGTTTACCTCTGATTTTTCTCTCAGACGTTACTAGCTCAAAATACCCTCGTTTTCGCTAAATAATACATGAATATTTATGAAAGTATCTTAGAAATTACCTTACATAATCATTTTTAAACTCCTTACTTACTAATGATATCATAAGATATAATTTTCAGTGGCAAAAAACATAAATATTTTACGATCCTAAGCAAATTTGAGTCTCAAAGATTATTTTTTACGTTCTTCATCAAGTCATTTAGTATGATTTGATGTAAAGTGTATCGTTTCTTTTCATAAAGTGAAAAATAATATAAAGTGATAATTAAGCCTGTTAAACATAGCTCTTGGTATGTTTAGTAAATTAATTATATTTATTCTTATTAAATTTAATTTGATTTCTATAATCAAAGTATTCATATTTTACAATTTTATTAAGCTATTTTCTCATTTATTTAGTCTTTTGTTTTCTTGTCTTCATAAACATTCTGACTGTGATATCAGTATCATCATGCTTCCCCCTACTTTATAATTAAACATTAAAATGACCATAGTATTTTACCTCGGATTTCTGAGAACCTACAAGGGAAAGTATGTTTGTTTGTTTTTGAATTTCGCGCAAAGCTACACGAGGGCTATCTGCGCTAGTCGTCCCTAATTTAGCAGTGTAAGACTAGAGGGAAGGCAGCTAGTCATCACCACCCACCGCCAACTCTTGGGCTATTCTTTTACCAACGAATAGTGGGATTGACCGTCACATTATAACGCCCCCACGGCTGAAAGGGCGAGCATGTGTGACGGGATTCGAATCCGTGACCCACAGATTGCGAGTCGAGCGCCTTAACCACCTGGCCATGCCTGGCCCAAGGGAAAGTAATAAAAGAGCGTGTAATTATATGTCAATCACACTAGATTTTCTGTATCCAGTGCCGACGAGTCTTTTCGTCCAATACTAAGAGCTCATCAGGTCGACTTGAATGTACTGTATACTGTGTAATCTAAATTTCCTAAATTGATCGAACCTCTTGAGATATTATAGGGATTTCATAGCCAAAAATATCGTTAACCGCAAGGGTACCCAACTGACGAGTTTACAACTTTGCATATATCTGATTTGAACGACATACTTCTGATGCACATAGATAGCTAGCTTTGATTATAAGTTAATGATAACATGATGACGAGATGTTTACAGTTTGTTTGCGTAATGTTGGAAAATAGAGTAAAGCTAACGAGTCACACTGGCAACACTTTAAAGATTGTTTGTTTGTTTGTTTTTTGAATTTCACGCAAAGCTATACGAGGTCTATCTGCGCTAGCCCTCCCTAATTTAGCAGTGTAAGACTAGAGGGACGGCAGCTAGTCATCACCACCAGCGCCAACTCTTGGTCTACTCTTTTACCAACGAATAGTGGGATTGACCGTCACTTATAACGCCCCCACGGCTGAAAGGTCGAGCATGTTTGGTGTGACGGGGATTCGAACCCGCGACCCGCAGATTGCGAGTCGAGCGCTCTAACCACCTGGCCATGCCGGGCCCACTTTAAAGAAGAAAATTAACACTAATAAAAAAATATTGCTATATATTTAATTAGTTTCACTCATCGTGTATGGATTACGCCTTATATGCCTAATATTAAGAAACGAGTATAAGCTAGTGCATATATTGTTAACTGGACCACGTAATTTTTCCTATTATGGTTTTTTCCCCCACATTTTATAGAAATGTAATAGTTTGTTTGTTTGTTTTGAATTTTGCGCAAAGCTACACGAGGGCTATCTGCGCTAGCCGTCCCTAATTTAGCAGTGTAAGACTAGAGGGAAGGCAGCTAGTCATCACCACCCACCGCCAACTCTTGGGCTACTCTTTTACCAACGAATAGTGGGATTGACCGTCACTTATAACGCCCCCACGGCTGAAAGGTCGAGCATGTTTGGTGTGATGGGGATTCGAACCCGCGACCCTCTGATTGCGAGTGGAATGCCTTAGCCACCTGGCCATGCCGGGCCAGAAATGTAATAGAGGACTATTACTATATTATGCACGATACATTCGTTGTCTCTCATTGGTTGGTATATAAAATCACTGAAATGTTAGTGCTCTCACTTCATTGGAAGACATTTTTCAAAATACCTATTCGAAATAATATATCACCCTATAAATGTCACTTTGAACTTCAGAAAAACGACAAAACCACTTGGAACTAAAAAGTGCGCTAACAACATATGTTCATTGTTACGCATTATTTTACTTGTTGTTTTACAGCACACAACTCTATACAGAGTACAAGGTGCATGCGAGACTTTTAACAGTTAACTGGTTTTGGTGTACGTTAGATGGGATCTTATGTTGATTAGTATATAACTACATAGCATAAACAGGCTACTGATTGATTTAGGATAAAAATTCCTCGTGTAAACACCAGCCAATTAAATCACAATGCGCGCAATCTCCGTATAAAAGATAAATTTGCTGATTAATAGACTGAGACCTGATTGGCTTTGAATTAGTCCTATAAACAAATGAAAAGTAATTATTCATATAGTTTTAGCTGAAAAAATGGATTAGTGTGTTTTTAGATCCATGCGTAGGAATAAAAGATCTTGTTTTAAACTGTCATTCCCTCCGTGTCTTAATGAGTGAATTATGACATATAAGCCTATACCATAACCACCTCAGAACTACAGCTTCGAGAAATGTCAGCCCTCGCTCGATCAGCCTTGGTAACCCAATGTTAGAAACTGCCACCTAGTGTACCTTTATATATCTTTAATTATGGAAAACTGAAATGTGCACGCACGCACACACACACACACATTTTTTTACACTGTTTAATTCTGAATAAGACTGAGGCTATCTCGTTATCTAATAAACCTGAGCACTCAGGCTTCTTCAATGGGCGAATTGTGAAATGAAACACTATAGCTGATAGAGTAATATAACCCAAATCACTGACCAATGTTTGCTCTTATTATCCCAGTTAGGTGATAGTATTCCAGATATCTAAATATCATATCAACTTAGAGGGCAGTTTGCTTAAAAACAGAAGTAAAAAAGATTCGCTAGCAGAAAATATATGTATTTAAAACATAAGAGTCTAAGTTGTTTTTATGGTGGTATAAGATAACAATAAACGAAATCATAAACAAAACAGAAAAGACGTCAAGATGGAGTAACTCTGACAAATTCGAAGAGTTTGTACACGTTATTCTAACAAACGTCTGTCCTGCTATACGAAGATCTGTTCGCGCATTATTTACCATACAACGTAACACTAGGCAAGTCGGAAAGGCCTTGGCCATATCTGTTCAATTTATCTTCATAAGCTATTTGTGGAAGCCTAGCCCTGAGGTAAATCTTGAAGCAAGCAACGTTTTCAAACAATACGGTCTGATTGATCCTCTACTGTCATATAAGGTTGATTGATGAAAGCATCTTACCTACACCTTCAATGTACCAGTTTGTAACGCTTAATCTCTGAACCAGTGTTTTTCCCTTAAGGGGTATTCTGTCATCCATTAAGCTCGGCTCGATATCTATTTTTTTTTGTCTCAGATTTCATTCAGATTCAAAAATAAGTCTTCTGTCCTGAAGAAGGCAAAGCAGAAAACCTATTTCTGTAACTTCCAGCATGTGATTTTTTTTATAAATATTTTCGAAGGGTTTCTTCTCGTTTAATGTCTTCACTTAACTATTTTTCCACGTTTGATTTTACTAAGCCTCTTCTCCGTGAAAAAATCTTATTTTACTATGATCCTTAACATAGTTGTAAGTCAATTAACTATATTCATATCAGTTGGTACTCCGATTATACTTCTAATTAGTTTAATTTGTATTTAACATGCAATTTTAATTCTAGAGACAACTTTTGAAATTTCTGTTTACCAAGATTATTGTTAAAAGTAAGTACCCACAAGCCTTCAGTAAACTTATTCCTTTGTTAAAAGTAAGGACCCACAAGCCTTCAGTAAACGTATTCCTTTGTTAAAAGTAAGTACCCACAAGCCTTCAGTAAACGTATTCCTTTGTTAAAAGTAAGTACCCACAAGCCTTCAGTAAACTTATTCCTAGTTTATGCACTTGGGGATTAGGGTTAGTAGAGTTCCAAAGGGAAAACTGGGATAATTTTATCCTTACAAAGTGACAGTGTAACAGCCCTGAAACAGTTCATATAACAATACATTTATTGAATCGTATTTTAAAATAACAGACAAACAAAATTTGTTTAAAAAATCATATAATTAGAAAACATAGTAAATAAAATACAAAACATAAGTAAGTTGTTTTGAACATACTCAAAAGAAAAATGTTTCTTCTTCGTTTTTTCGTCGCGGCATGTTATGTTAAAAAAATTAGCAGAAAGGAAGAGAACACTACACCATGTGATTTGTACTTGTCAAGTGATACTTAAAGCAAAATGTGAATGAGCTTGGTCTAAGGTACAGAGAAATTTAATACTTTTACTGTTACTGATCGGGACAAAAAATAAGGCCAAAAACTGGGACCTCTAGTAACACTATACAGTATACAGGATGAAATGGGTGTTGCTTCGTATGTAACATCTTCACTTGTGGAAAGATGTTACGCCTCTGGTAAACCACAGATATTTGAAGACTGTAGGTCAACTCGGTTTCATTAGATGAATATTTCATTAATTATTATGAAAGTTGTATGCACTCATATGCGATTTTTACATCTATCGCGGGTTTTCAGCATCCCTGACGTTACCTGACTTTTTGTGCATGACTGTGCGCTTACGACGATCTAAAGGAACTTTACTAACCTTAGTGGCAGAGGCTCAACATGCTAGTGGCTTCAACTTTACTAGCCTTAGTGGCAGAGGCTCAACATACTCATGGCTTCAACTTTACTAACCTTAGTGGCAGAGGCTCAACATGCTAGTGGCTTCAACTTTACTAGCCTTAGTGGCAGAGGCTCAACATACTCATGGCTTCAACTTTACTAACCTTAGTGGCAGAGGCTCAACATACTCATGGCTTCAACTTTACTAGCCTTAGTGGCAGAGGCTCAACATACTCATGGCTTCAACTTTACTAACCTTAGTGGCAGAGGCTCAACATACTCATGGCTTCAACTTTACTAACATAATTTTAAGAAATCTTATATAACATGCAGGTAATGAAGTTCAAAAATCAAGACTGAAATTACCAAACAAAAGTCGTGGCTTTTAAAATTTACTTTCTTTACATGCTTTTAGGTTTAGTGTTTTTCAAAGACTAAGACCATGTCTTACACTGTTCTCAAGAAATGAGCAGTATAATATCTTTAATTCTGACTTAAATGTGCTAGTAATAAAATATTTTAGATCTTGGATATAATGTGTCTTTACAATGGCCGAAACATTATTAACATGGGGTAACGGAAGTCCTAAAACAATGTGTTCGTCCAGCTGCAAAATTATATCCAACACAACTGTAACAGAAAAAAGCGTCGTATTTTCTGACGTCTTTATGACGGTTCAACGAAAGTTCCTGGGAGAAAAGTCACCAAACACAGATGCCTTCCCTGTTCAAGAATTGTGTAAAACTGGTCTTGTCAGAAACTACCGATGTCTCAGAAGACAAGAGGGTGTTACAGCATCTGTCCAACGTACAATATTGCCTGGAATTGCTTCTGTTTAGCTGCTCTGCCACTGCATCCCACGCTATAAAGATAACTTCTGATAGCATTGCAGCAGTAGTAGCTGTTTGACGTGGGCCATTCTCGACAATATTTTTACAGGGCGACGAGGCCGTGCAAGAGACTGGAACTTTCGAACGGGCACATAGGCAGTGAAGAGACTAAGACTTTCCAAAGGGAACATAGGTCGTGCAGAGACTGGGACTTTCCAAAGGGCACATAGGCCATGTAAAGACTGGGACTTTCCAACTGGAACATAGGCCGTAGATAGGCTATGGATAGCGGTATTGTGAATGACCTTCGATTTGTCTCTGAATTTAACTGCCCTACCATTGTCCAGCTGCATGATCTCGCGAAAATACGGTTAATTCTCTTTCTTTTGTGGCATGGTTGTTTGTGCTATGTTGTCCTTACCGAGCTATACCTGTATTTCTACGTCTTTGAATACTTGCGTTTGACGTCATGAAGATGGTCAATTAATTTTCTCGGAAGTATCTCTTTACTTAATGGTAGGCTGTGTACTTCTAACAAGTTTTGTTGGGTTGCTTAGAAATTCTTGTACACTCGTACTCATTAAACTATACGCCATAACAGTACGTTCTACTGTTTGTTCGGATGGGTAAATACATCAGAAATAATAATGAAGAATCTGAGTTGAGCATATTTTAGTATAGAAGTTTGTTTTAATTTTATATCCACATAACAGTTATAAATTTAGTTAAGAATGGAATGACGATGAACATTTTATTTATTTTTTGTTAACCTGAGTATTATATTAGTGTGTCAGAAATTCCAGAAGAACAGTAGTTTCTAAATATTTGCAATTTCAAGATGTATTTTCTCTAGAGATAAATGACACTGAATATTAAATAGTGATGAAATAAGATTAGTAGCATTTGTATCTGACCAAAACACTAAAATGTGACTCATGTTCCTTCAGTACATTTATCATATTATATTTACGTTCAACTATAAATAGATTCACGGTGTGTATCAGTTTTGGCTATACATCATACATCATAAAATACCAAACTAATAATTTTTCTTTCGCAATCTTTACCTTTTAAACAAATTGCGACCACACTGCCTAAAGTTACTATCAAAGGACTAATGAAACTAGCAACTTTTGAGCACTGAAGTAGAAACTAGATTTTTCTCACTATTGTCAAATCTCAAATCAAACCATCTCTTTACTTAGGAAGTTCGTAAAGAAGCGGTTCTGTTTTTCTAGCGAAAGACTGCACACGAACTATCTGCGCATAAAAACGTGAACATTAAGACCAGACAGGATTCGAATTCTGTCGAATTTTGTCCTTAATAATTAGTTGAATCAAACTGAGAGATACAAAGTTCGAGAGACAGTAGCTTACTGATAAAAATAACTACAGATTCGATTATTGTCCACTCGAAATCTTTTTGCTCTAGAAATATTAATAGTTATATAGTGTCGTAGGAAATTATTATCATTATTATTTGCTATTATTGAAGTAAAGTGTTTTAGCTCTAGAAATATTAATAGTTATATAGTGTCGTAGGAAATTATTATCATTATTATTTGCTATTATTGAAGTAAAGTGTTTTAGCTCTAGAAATATTAATAGTTATATAGTGTCGTAGGAAATTATTATTATTATTATTTGCTATTAATCAAGTAAAGCGTTTTAGCTCTATAAATATTGTCGTAGGAAATTATTATATTTTTGAGACCGTAAACGCTTTACTTGATTAATAGCAAATAAAAAACTTCAAGAAAATAACAACAATAAACAAAAAATAAGTGTGGCCTTACTAGGAAATGAGATAACAAAGAAAACATATTGATCACATCATGATAAAAATCTTATTCAAAAAGTTCTTATAAAAACACCTATTTACATCAAGTCTAACAATTCGTCCTCTTAAGAGATTAATCATAATTTTAGATTAATTCGTTCCTGAGCTGTCAACAATCGCCGCAATTATCAGGCGGCGATTGTTGGTAGATAATTGCGGCGACTGTTCTTGTTTCTTTCAGATCAAATAAATTAATATCTGGTGAATTACGATTAGTTCTATGGAATGTAGTCCGGAATAAACTACCATATAATTATCCTAGGTTTACATATAGCTTGATCTAAAATAGGCGAACCGCTCGCCAAAAGAGTGTATAATAATTATGGCAGGTTAGAATGTTTACTTTAATCGTTAAAGCTTCTCTACCTTGCAACGCAGTCTCAAAACATATAGAGAACACATTCTGAGATTCTGTATTAATAGACTAAAACCAACTCAAAATACAATTCTTTGTCTCTGTTTTACTGCACGATATATATATATATATATATATATATATATA
>NW_013666218.1:258383-272254 GCF_000517525.1 Limulus polyphemus
TATATATATATATATATATATATATATATATACAGAGACCCAAAAATAACAGAACTCTAGAACACCAATAGCAGTATCAATACAAATAACACTCGGTAAACATAAACACAAATGATAGTGGAAGAGGTCAGTTAAAAGAGAACATATAATACTTATTTCGTTGTGTCACGGTAATTTAACTTACTGCTACGATTATACGTCGAAAGTTAAATGGAATATTGAAATTCATGCCCTCCCCCCCTCTCATATCTACATTTCTAGATTCCTGTTCTCACTATGGCAAGGTGTGGCATGTTATCCTACACAGTTGAGTAACATGCGTACAAATACGAAAAATCATTCTATTACTTTTAAGTCGCCCTGTATAATGTGTATCATCCGTTTTACTTCTTTCATTTCTCTAGGTACTTCAAATTGCCGTTTAAAACAAAGGAAATGTAACTAATTTGGATCGAAACATGCACCGATCTTTTCTTTTAGTTATAGTCCACTCAGTTTAGGAAAATATTGGCTAAACTCAGAAGCTATTGCAAAATAAAGTATTCCGGTGTTTTTGTACTCGGAAGATACCACTCAATAACTTATTAAATGAGCTATCTGCGTTGTGTCTATCGCGGGTGTCGAAACCCAGTTTTTAGCGTTATAAGCCTTCAGACTTACCGCTGAGTCACTGGTGGGCTCACATTAAAGTATTAAAAAAATCTAAAATATGTTGTTTTTTTTTGTAAAGATTTATTATAATGCATATTAATTTAAACCAAACGACATATCTCATTCATCTAACTTTAGTGGTGAGGGAAAAAATGGAATCTTACAACTGCATTTTCTTGTTTTATGAATCTAAATTACTTTGAAACGAACGTAGATACCGTTTAAAGTTAATATTTATATTGTATTTTGTTATATGAGGATTGTATGTTAATTTGTGGATTAAAAAGTTACATTGAGCGAAATATTACGTATGATAGTTTATTATTCCTCCTAAATAACAGTTTACTTCAGCAATCGAATATCCATCTATTGGATTTACATTTTGTTCACTCTACAACGTTTTCATCAGTTTCAAATTTGTTTATTTTGGGGTATTCAGACAGCTGATACTTCTGTGAAAACCACATATTGAAGAACACTTTAGCCTGTTTTCTCGATAGATGAAACGAGCTGTCAAACAATTGGATTCGCATGTGTTCACTTTGAGCAAATTATCTGTTGCCTGGAGTATCACATCCCAGTATAGCACGTATGAACAATGTTCTTACACACATCTTCTCTTAATTATCCTTTCGTTTATCGTATGACCCACACTAAACGTTCACGTTCATGTTCATTTTCTTCGTTTCATGTTTAAAGAAAACGACGTACTTGTTTAGATCACCATAATACCGTATAATACATCTGTGCCATCCCCAACAAGCTGGCTTCATTTCTGCACATTCAACAGCTGTTGTTATTATTAGAACATATGCGTTGCTTTCTGCATGATTCTTCATACCACTGGCATTCATTGTTTCACTAAGCATGTTTATCGAGCGTTGCGTACGTTAGTGATTAGCCAGAAACATATCATTCTTACAATTTATAATTTACAAATAAATTACAATTTATATTTATGTAAATTCATTTATATCAGAATTAAATGTTTATCCATACTTTTGTGTGGTAATGCGCAATTATGAGAAGAGTGTTTTTTTTTTCGAACTTACAGCGGAAAATTGGTTAAGTTAAAGAAAACGGCACAATTCTCGGTCCGTGAAAGTAGCAATAATTAGTAGACAGTGTCAAAATGTCCGTTTAATGAGTATAGGCTTTACATTTGCAGGTTTTTTGCTGTATGGGTGATTGATTAAATGATTATAATACAGGCCTGTTCACATAACGTAAGAAGTAAATGTGCAAACTGGACAAAATAGTAGCGTTACAGAGGGTTGACTACGTTTTAGTAAAACGATTTGGTGCCTCATCAGGTTGTCATATTCCATGTTGCCACGTCTGCTCATGCTCTATATGACAACAGTGTACCTTGACAATAGCCTACGGTGTAGTTTTTGCAAAATGTTGCATATTAACGTTGTCATGTCAAAGCACACCACACCTTCCTGCATGATTTTCATAATCAATTTGATGTACGAAGATCACAGCGCCAATTTCAACAATCTGGTGACTTGACTGGTATGCGTGTATATGGAATAGCACTATTATACTAGAGACAAACGACCTTATAGCATTCAACGTGATATTATTCTTTAACTGGACACTCAACATTTCGCTTTACAACTTCTCAGGAGCGTTCAACTAAAACACAACCGTTACTCACAGTACAAAGCTTCAAATAGTTTAAATAATAAATTCTAATCGAATCTATAGGTGCATTTCTTCAGCGTGCGTTTGAGATATTAAATGGTAAAGCTTATTCTTTCAGAATTATATTGGTAAAATAATTACCTGTTATCTTTAGTAAACAAAAGTTCTATCAAAGTTACACACTTTAGATTCTATTATAATTTATTACTTAAACCAGTTGAAGCTTTCTAATGTCAGTTACGGTTTGTATTTTAGTAGAACGTTCCTGAAGGTTGTTTTGTTTTTTGTTTTTTGAATTTAGCGCAAAGCTACACGAAGGTTATCTGCGTTAACCGTCCCTAATTTAGCAGTGTAAGACCAGAGAAAAGGCAGCTAATTATCGCCATCCATCGCCAACCTTTGGGCTACTCTTTTACCAACGAATAGTGGGATTGACTGTAACGTTATAACGCCCCCACGGCTAAAAGAGCGAACGTTTTTGGTGTGACGGGGATTTGAACCCGCAAGTTGCGAGTCGAGCTCCCTAAACACTTGACCATGCCGGGCCTTATTCCTAAAGAAGCTGTAAAGCGAAACGTTAAGTGTCCAATTAAAGAAAACTAATAAATTTGGTGTTATAAGGTCGTATATTTCTAGTATTAACATGTCTTCTGTACATCAATATGCACTACAGAAATTAAATAACAGACACTCTTTTTACCTTACTGGTTCTCGAATTTTGACCATTTTCCAAAATTTATATTTGGAACCATTATATCAAAAGTTGTTGATCTTCAGTTGTAACGTGGCACTTTGCGCTACGTTCATCAAAAATTAATCACCTGGCCTTTGGGAACAATCAGTCTTTCTGTTAAATTTGAACAAAATGACATTAAAGTCTTTCGAGTTACACTGTAAATACAGAAGCACATGAGTGAAAACGATATATGTGCCTGGTAATAAAGATAGCGTATTACACGATTGAATTTGTTACTAGCACATGGAGACCGAAACCTTGTTCCTTCAATAAAAAAAAAGTATGAGCATTCCATTCGAAATTCCAACCCAAAACGTCTGAGCTTAAAAAAAATGTCAGTGAAGAAGAAATTGTATCACGCGTCCAAACAATGAAAGAAATGTGTATTTATTTATTTATTTATATAATGTTTTTACTTTCGCAAACAATAATAGTTTTACGTCTAAATGTTATTATAGATAAGGTTACCTACTTTCACATTGTTCTATTGCCTCGTGGTACATTGATGTATAATGTTGCAGCTATGTCTGATGTTAAGGTAGTGACTGGTATTAGAGAGACATCTGGTGTTTTGGGGACGTCAATATTGTCAGTCATTGCGGGCCGTAGTGTTAATATCATTCACAGAATAGCATAAACTTAAATTCCTCCTCCCCCGATATTTATTATTATTATTCAGAAGCACAAAATATTAGTGTTGACAAATAACTGCTTGATTTTAAAATTTTTGTATCGAATTTACGCCTTAGTTTATTTTGTTTCGGGATATGTATGTTTTAACACAGCAAATTCAGAACAAACTCATTGAAAAGTTAAATTCAAACAGTAGTTTTCACATCATTAATATCTGGAGAGTAAAAATAACAATATTATATACGATCGCGATTAATCAAGAAGATGCCACTTATACAGAATTATTTGACTAAAAGTATGACTGTAGGATGAAATGAGTGCTTTTATATGTATATATATGTGATTACAAATGAACTGTTTGTTTCCTTTCGAGCAACTGTTTCTTCTTGTTTTTTACAGGTGTTATATTTTCAAACTGGCCGACTTTGTATCGAATAACAGTTTTGTTACTTTATTATAACCCGTTCTAAATACCATGTACTTGTGTAATTATGCAAGTAAAATTCAGGCTGTCGAGTACTCTTGATAGCCTTTATTAATTAATTCCTTTGACAAACTGTTTATCTGTGCAGAGATCAGAGTTCTATATATTTTCTGAAAATTCTTTTCTGTTTCACTTCTCTAAACTTATATAAACACAAAAATTGGGTTAAAACCAATTTGATTTCATTACCATTTCTCACCGATTGGAAACCCACGAGGGTAATATGGAACGGACATGCCCATTCACTGTCTTAGACAGGTTTATATAAACTTTTCTTTAAAATTTTCAAATCAATGGAATGTTGTTTTAAAATGAATTCATAAGGAAGGCTTGTCGGACGTTATAAGTAAAACGTAAATTTTGATAGGAATATCAGACTGACAGAAAGGATGAGATGAACGCAGAAAGCAACTTTTATCCAAAAGTTACTGCGTCCTCAATATTTATATGACAGTAACACAAGTTGAATATTCAAATTAGTTCTCTAGAGTAATGAATAAAATAACTGTAAATAAAAGATACTGCATTTGTTTTTAGACAGTAAACAGTGGTTTGAAGTCGAAAGTTAAAATATATTAGGAAATTTTGGTTTTCTTCGAACAATATAAAAACACATACATAACTTTGCAATGTAATAAACTCTCACCCAAAGATCATATAATTGTATAAAATGTTTCTAAACGATAAGAAAACACAAACACCGCGATAAAAGACTCAGACTCTTAGATACAGAAGCAATCATTGTAATAATTACTTACCTTAGAAACAAAATTATTGTATTTACAGCAAGTCACGGAGTCTCGGAAAAAGTTAGTCACCAAACTATCTTGACGAAATCGTGACTATGATTCTTCGCAGTGCAACGAAATATTTCAATTAATGCTGGACCGGGTGTGGCCTGGTGTGTAGCATGCGGGCTGCGGATTGCCGCTGAACACGCTCCGAAATTTAAGATTTGAGCGCGTTATAAAAGTAACAGTTATCCCCGTTATTCGGTGAAGAGCAGTCGTGTAGGTATCAGGTGCTACTAACTGGTTCTTCTTCTTCTGGTTAGCAGTTCTAAATTAGAGCGGTTATGCCTAAACACTGGAGACCCTGACGTTGTTTAGTCAATGTGACGCATAGGTGGTGTTCAAGTTGAAAATACCACCTGTCAATCAATGTATTTTGTTTTGAATGCATAAAACTATATTTGTATTTAGCCTTACAAAGAGTTATGACATTTTATTCACAAAAGTTCAAATCCTGGGCTTCGCGTAGCTTATTGGATAGCGTGCCTGAACAATGATTCAGAGGTTTCATTGTTTGCGTTCCGTTATAGAAAAAAAATGCGCTCCACAATTTAGAGCCGTGGGCAAGCTATAACAGAGAAGGTCAAATGTCAATATTCGGTAAGACAGAAGTAACCTATGAGTTACCAATGGATGCTCTTTACTAGCTACCTTCCCTCTAATCAATCAGTTGAATATTTAGAATGGCTTTGCGCGAAATTTCTAAACAAAATTAAAAATCTTCCTCTAAGATTTATGTAAGATAAGTTTTATGTATCTTCACCACAACTTGGTGTATAGGGTCATAAATAGAATTAACTTAATCAATGTTTAAGTTCTTTGAAAAAAATGATGACACAATATAACATTAAAATTGAATATGTTTATATGTTCATCTTTAACAAACAAGTATGGAAAATTGTAAATTTTATTGTTTGTTTGTTTTAAGTTATGCACAAAGCTACACAATAGGCTATCTGTGCTCTGCCCACCACGGGTATCGAAACCCAATTTCTAGCGTTGTAAGTCCGCAGACATACCGCTGTGCCACTGGAGGGCCTAAATTTTATAAAAACAAGTAGGATTCGATATATACGTAACCCAGCTAGCTATAGTGATATAAGAAGTTTTAGTACTACAAAAAGTATTGAAATATAAAAATTAAAACTACAAAAACTTAGTTACTTAAAATTTAATTTTTTTTATCCTTTCTTGGGCTCAGACTATTTATTGGAAGAGTAATTTCCATTATAACAAATTTGTCGGAGGACGCTGAGTGTAGCTTCTAAAAAAATAAGCATATTGGAGTACTTTACAGTTAAGTAGCCCAATGTAATTGCAGTGATTCCAGTTTCTTTCGTTACCTGTCTCATGAAAATAACCTTAAAGAAGTAAAAGCAAAGGTATATTATGTAGACATAACGGCTTTATATCTTATATCATTATTTATATATACGTTCTACAAACAATATATATATATATATCGCCATTATAAATAAATATAATGAAGTTTTATATCGCCTATAAACTCTACAGATGCTCGTACATGCTCCCTCTGGAAATAACATTTTCATATAGACACAAATCCCTATGAAAGGTAGTCTGACACAAGATACCTGTCTGTATAATTCAAAGCCATACTTTGTTATATGTGTTTTCTGAGTTGAATTTAGCTGAGCCCGTTTTATAGCTCTATCAACTTAAATTATTCATATTTGTTTTCTGGATTATGATCATTTTTTACCTGGAGAGGATTATTCCTGATGTAATGAAATCCGTCGTTGTACCAATTACTTTTGTGTCATTTCTATCTTCCACATAAAGTAAATTCAGTATGAGTTTAATATACTGATTAATATTGTTGAAAAAGTCATGAATAACTTTAAAATATACCAAGCAGAAAATTATCATTTATCCACTTCTAGTGAAGTCTAAAGATTTTGCATACATTAAAGTCAGGAGTAGGGCCACTGAGGTGATTATTAATCACCAGCAAATAATTAATATAGCCTCCCTAACAAGACCAATCGAATATCCCATGCTTCCAAGCGGCACCATAAGCTCAAATTATATTATGGGCTTCAATCTTATACAAAACCTCTAAGTAATTTTTTTTCATGGCTCGTAACCAAATAGTTGTTTTTGGCTCAGAAGAATGCTCTCCTTGTCTTGTGCTTTTTAGTGTGCTGCTTCTTGGTACCTTGTAGCCAAGATGAATGAGGATTAATCGCACATTACCAAACGATGTTTCAGTTGTCACGTGCTGCTTTTGTAACTAATTTCTCCATCGTCGATTGTGCTCAGTCCGATGCACTATTTAGTGGAAGAGTAATTTCCATTGTAACAAATTCGTCGAAGGACGCTGAGTGTCGCTTCTAAAACGAGGTTTTAAGCAGGCCAAAAACACATTGGAGTACTTCACGAGACTTCAAAGTTACGTAGCCCATTGGAATTACTGTTATTCCGGTTTCTTTGGTTGTCTTTCTCATGAAAATAGTTTTCGACTTCAAAATACAGTGGGAAACTTGTGAGCCTTTGTGAATTTAAAATCCTTGTTTATTATCTTGTTAACGGTACTATGATATATGCATAGCTTTGTTGCAATGGCTTTCAGAGTCGGAGATGTTTCTTTCATACCATTATATTTCATTTTGCAGGTAAAGGCTGGGCTCGATAGTGGTTTAGGGTATGGTTTCGGAGTTCAGAGATGCTCCACCTCTGCGAGTTTCTATGGAGAATATTGAAGGCTCCCTTCTTCTAAATGTTTCGTTTTTGACTTTACATCATTTAATAATCTCCTTATGTGAATATTCTTTTTTTGGAAATGGTTGTAAAATTTTTATTCAGATATAAATCTACCAGTGGCAGAATTGGACACCAAAATGTCGGAAATTCGCTGTGAAGTAAATATATAGACGCTAAACATGTTGCGCGTAATGCTATGACTCACATCTACAGCGATACGCCACTACATTGACATACACAAATCATTCGTATAAAACACAATTAACTATCAGTATTTGGGGGATATTTTTAGTTTCCATATTTTTTAAAGGAATGTCAAGAGTTTGGAATTATGGGCAATGAGATTTGCTTTTACGTTGATCTAAGGTGTTAAAGATATGTTTTGTTGGATAATAGATTTAGGAATACTTTGAGATGTTATAGAAAACTCTTGTGAATTAAATGTCTTATTCTAACTGTAAATCAATAACGTGCAATGATATGTTAACCTTCCCATTGGATTATTAACCAACACAGATCTAATGTGAAATACATGTATATTATAACCCTTTTAAAAAGTCAGAAAGAACTAAGATGTCAACATAATGAAATTAAGCTTCTTAGTTTTCATCGAGGTTAGTTGTAGTATTTCGAAATCTGACAATAAACGTAACATTATAAATTATTTTACAAATAAACGTGGTTGGTCATCAAAAGCTTACTGACTCGAGCCGATTCATTCGTCCTTTTCATGGAGTATTTTGAAAGCAATAAAAGCATATGCTAGTATATAGTGCTCACACTGATGCTTAATAGATAGTATCTCTTACTATAATTAAGTATTTTGTATGTTAGGATTGGAGCCAAAGGGTTAGCTTCAGAATACTTCTCTATATTGAAACAATAAATTTAAAGAATCTTTACTTCAAAATGTTGTTGTTGTTTTTATCTCAAACAATTTTAACACTTCTAGTTACAAATATTATTTAAGAAATGGTAAGAATAAGGCCGGACGTGGCCTAATATGTAATTTTTCCCACACTGTTGACCTGGGGATGCAGGGTTGACGTCCTGTTAGTGCAGAAACGCGTTTCGGCACTTTGGGGCTTTAGATGCGATACAAAAGTAACGATTAAATTTCACTTTGCGGTCAAATTAAAGTAGTACAGAGTGGTCGGTGGGTGCTAGTGACTAACTGCCTTTTCTATAATTTACTAGTTGAAAATTATGAACGGCTATGCGCAGGTAGCCTTTTGTGTAGCTTTGCGTAAGATTTTTGAAAACATATAATGAAGGGCATTTAAGAAATAAAAAGGTCAACTTTTGCAAATAACTCAAACCTAATTTCATATAAATGGTTACCTTGCAGAGGCCTGGTAGGGCCAGGTGGTTAGGGCACTCGACTCGCAATCTGTGGGTCGCGGGTTCGAATCCCGTCACACCAAACATGCTCTCCCTTTCAGCCGTGGGGGCGTTATAATGTGACGGTCAAAAAAAAGAGTAGCCCAAGAGTTGGCGGTGAATGGTGATGACTAGCTGCCTTCCCTCTAGTCTTACACTGCTAAATTGGGGACGGCTAGGACAGATAGCCCTCGTGTAGCTTTGCGCGAAATACATAACAAACAAACAAACAATACCTTGCAGAAATACATATAGTGGAACAATACTTAAAATTCTAGCTTTTCGTAAATTAGTAAAACTAGGGTCTCTGTCCTTTTTTCTCCTTGCACATCTTAAACTGATTTTCTGCTTAGAATTTCAGGAGTTGGACGTCTTTTAGTGTTAAGGTTTTTTTTCTATGACTGAATAGTTACTCACAAATTTCCAATGAGATTTCGACGTTGATATAACAAGAAACAACGCATGCTCTAATATGATAAATCTTGTATTCTAAGTGTATAACGAGTTATTTTTATGATTTCATATATAAAAATAAAACAAGGTGTTTCTGTACACTAACGTTTCCTTGTAACGTTAAATAATTTCACAAATGTATATAGTAAATACTTCAGTTTTCTTTGAAACAGTTTGAAAAAAAGTACAGAGAAAATTATAACAGAATCTTGATTAGATAACTCGAGACCGGAAACATTTAGTCACTATACTATGGTTCTGTATGCAGCCCCCCAGTGGCACAGTGGTATATCTGCGGAATTATAACGCTAGAAACCGAGTACATAACTTGAAACCGGAAACATTTAGTCACTATACTATGGTTCTGTATGCAGCCCCCCAGTGGCACAGTGGTTATGTCTGCGGAATTATAACGCTAGAAACCGAGTAGATAACTTGAAACCGGAAACATTTAGTCACTATATTATGGTTCTGTATACAGCCCCCCAGTGGCACAGTGGTATATCTGCGGAATTATAACGCTAGAAACCGAGTAGATAGCTCGAGACCGGAAACATTTAGTCACTATATTATGGTTCTGTATACAGCCCCCCAGTGACACAGTGGTATGTCTGCGGAATTATAACGCTAGAAACCGAGTTTCGATACCCTTTGTTGGCATAGGACAGATAGCTCACTGTGTAGCTTTGTGCTTAACTACAAACAAACTTCTGTATGCATGTGCATATATATATACTTGTTAATTTGAAAATTTTAATTCAATTGCTAAGTTGCTTCCATTGTTTTAAAATGAGTAATTGTTTAAGTTGAAAATTTAAATTTTTTGGAAGTTAAGCACAAAGCAACAGAATGGGCTATCTGTGCTCTGCCCACCACGGGTATCGAAACCCGGATTCTAGCGTTGTAAGTCATACCGCTTTGCCACTAAGGGGCTGAACATTTAAAAAGGCATTTTAGGCATAAGGTAAACGTTATACTTTTATCTTAAGTTTCAAATCTTCAGTTCAATTTAGCTTTTTTTTTTTTTTGGCGTGCATAAAACTTATGTAATTTTTCACTAATTTTGTCTGCAATCTTCCTTAGGACTATGAAGTATCAAGGAGAAGAAAAAAAAACGAAAGCGTTAAATGTATTTCGGCTGTACTTCTACTCAACTGCTTTGTCGGTGATCAACAACTTCCGAGATTTTAATCCTGGGGTAATGACAGGAAGCTGGGTATAGTTAATTCCCAAAGACTGTCGACTCCTGTAAGGAAAACACAACACCATTCACAGAGTAGTATTGCGCGTGCGTGTTGAGCAGTTTCTCTCAAACACTTCGCACGCGAACTGCCCACTCACTGTTCAACACAGACCTCCCAGTCTTCTTCCTCTTCATGCTTCTTCCTGGCCGTTGCTAATCACAGGTAAAAGAACGAACGAAAAGAGACCCTGCTGCTCTGGTACTCTTAATAGAGGTAGGGACGGACTCTTTTGTTTCACTTAAGAATAATCGGGTGGTCTTCACAAAGCTAGGAATGGACTAAGTTGTTTCACGTACGAACATGTGTGTCTGAAAAATGTTTAATGAGTTTTCAGCCAATCCCTGATACTAAGAAATACCACTGTTCTCTCTCTATATATATATAACCTTCAGGTTATATATCTTATACACACTAAAAATCAACTCGAATTGTGGACTGGCTTTAACTTCCAGCCATAAAACAGCAAAGCATTAGCACAGAGAACTTCGATAAAAAAAAAGCAAACCTCGCAAGTTTTTAAATTTAAATTACCTAGTTGAGAAGAATTACCATCTTTAAGTGAAATACATTTTATTCCGTTTTATAATATTATAATCAATTAAAATTCTCGAATTATATCTCAACAAATCACAATAGACTACATGATGATTGAAAACTACACCATTTACGAAAATGACACTTCATCGGATGCTAATGGCACTTTGGCTTCTGAGATCCCTACAGGAAACGTTTACATTCTGCCATGGTGGCAACAGACGTTGTGGAGTCTTGCCTTTGGGGGGATGGTCCTGGTTGCAACTGGTGGCAACGTCATCGTCATCTGGATCGTCCTGGCCCATAAGAGGATGAGGACCGTTACCAATTACTTCTTGGTAAACCTTAGCTTAGCAGATACCATGGTGTCCACCCTGAACGTCATCTTCAGTTTCTCTTCCATGTTGAATGGTGACTGGCCTTTCGGCAGTGCCTACTGCAAGATATCCAACTTCATCTCTATCTTATCAGTAGCAGCCAGTGTTTTCACGTTGATGGCCATCTCCATTGATAGGTGAGTAGTTGACTCTACTGATATTAGGAAAACACTTTTTCTTTCACTTGGGCTTTGCTTCCCTTGAAATAATACTAGACTACAATTTACGAGTGTGAATAGTGAACCCTAAACTGTATTAATATTTTAAAATCTACACTGTTTAAAATGTTATGTTAACTTTTCTAATTCTTCAGCGGTATTGAGCCTTATGTGGCTTATTTATCTAATGTAGGCTTAAGTGACTACACAATTATTGAGTATCTATATACTCAATTTTCGTAATTAATGATATATTTTAAACCTGGGTATACAATAACCTGCGCTTTTCGGACGCTTTAATGGAAGTCGTAGTTTAAAGATCACTAGTATTTACTGTTTATTCTTATTTATATTCAATAAAATAAGTTTTATTTTCAATAACTTCTGATCAAAGTGAAATAATTAAATGATTCAGAACTAAAAATTAATTCAGTAGATAGTTAGATATATATACATGCAATGGTTTAATTAAGAGTATGAACTACCATAAAACAAATACTTATAATGATTATATGACATTGAATCCTCATTTGTGTGCCCTTGCTATTCATGACATTTTCGGCCGTAATCCTAATAACATCACACGAGATTGAGCGAACTTTGGAGATTTAGGCTAGTTCTAAATCCGTATTCTAAGCTAACAATTTAAAATAATCTTCAAAATATACAGTATGGAATAGATTAAATATACTAAATATATATATATATATTAATTGTATTAAGGATTTAAATAACATTAAAAAAACATAAAATTTAACTTTGGAGACGGAAAGACGGCTAGCTGCATAAGCTTATTTGTCTAAATTTTTATAAAAAACTGTATTTTCAAGTTAGGCTTATTATTTTGAAGAGTCCAGTCTATCATCACAGCGATGCAGTACTAAATACACAGTTAACAATACCTTAATCGGTATTCGAAATGTATGTTTATATCTGTGTTTATGTATAATATTAATTAGAATAACAATATATGATGAAATGTATTAGAAAACTCATTTTGTGGATATGATCGCAGTATATTTACTAAGCACAGAATATAAGCGCAGGTACAATACATGTAATAATTGGATAAACAACGATAACAGTCGCATCGCAAGTTCTGTGTCTTGTACTCGCTATCTTGAAGAAAGTCTTGTTTAAGAGGTTTGTTACGTATTTTAGAATCTGTCAAAGCAGTAGATCACACCATACAAACTCTTGATTGTTAGATTTGTAGCCTCTGTCACTCTACACACTTACAGATGAAAAATAATTTTTGCCTTTCTTAAATATATAAGGCAAATGCAATGAAAATGTTAGTGTAATATGGTTCCATCTAACCTATATGAAAGCCATGTCACGTCACGCTTGATTTCTCGAAATAGGTGGAGACATAAAAGCCAAAATACATTTATCCAGATAGAATAATTCGATTACTGTCTACCCATTACGATTTTAGTGACAGGGTTGCAAGAGACTGGGGTGTGTGTGCCGTGAAACCTTATAAGTGTGGTGAGTATTGGTACAATAAGCCTAAAGTAAAGACATAGTGTGGGGTCACCTAGCCTAGAACCAAGTGCATAACATTTATCATGAAAGTAGAAATATCGATTCAATTTTAAATTTAAATCGTTTCTGAGTCCCCCAGTGGCACAGTGGCATGTCTGCGATTATATACCGCTAGAAATTGGGTTTCGATACCCGTGGTAGACAGAGAACAGATAGCCCATTGTGTAGCTTTGTGATTAATAACTAACAACATTATTTTCTGAATTAAGCTATTTTCTGTTATATAAGCAACGTTTTCAACAAAAAAACAAACCTCTTCAATCAATGGAGATTAAATTAAGAAATTAACACATATTTTCCAGTTTTGTTGTTTATACATTTTTATTTTATATTTTTATTACATAGACTAACAACAATATCAGGTTATACTTTTGTTGCTAGCAACACGACATAAAAGCCATTGCTGGAACGTAGTGTTACCAAAACGCACTGGCTTTTCTATATATTAGAAGTTGTTAATCTCACTGATTTTTACCAATAATTATTTTATGAATACACTACGAATTCA
>NW_013666218.1:273212-275478 GCF_000517525.1 Limulus polyphemus
GGGATTGACCGTCACATTATAACGCCCCCACGGCTGAAAGGGCGAGCATGTTTGGTGGAACTGGGAATTTTTTGTAAGAATGTAACGGATTCTCTTATATAAACCAAATAGTCTTTAATGCCATACTTCGTCAACCTACGAACAAAACTTGTGCAAAAAATATTCTGGAAATCAAACGAACAAGTTCGTCTCATTTCAAGAAGACTTTTTTACAAATTTCAACAAATGTTAAGAGAAATTGTTATTCACGTAATATGATTATGAGGTTAAATCGATAACTACATTAATTAATAATCAGCAACTTAAATCAGCCACCTGTGTTATTGATTATCAGGTTCTGCTGGCCGACTATGTTAATCATTATCAAGTTAAATTAACTTGAATATTTTAATAATTATGAAATTAAATTGGCCAACTATTTCAATGATTACTATGTTAAATTGGCCGACTGTGTTAACGATTATCAGATTAAATTGGTTCACCATGTCCATGACTATGGCGTTAAGATGGCCGACAGTGTTCATTAGTGACAAAATATTTCATTGTAATTACGCCACTGTGTCCACTGTTAGGTTTCCTCTAAGTTACTTTCAAACTGATTACCTTTCACGATTTCCTTCTAATCGTCTGCATTCATGATTTGGATATAAAAGAATCTCTATAGTTATATGTAATAATTGATCTTCCATTCCAGAAGCATGCAGTGATATTTCCATTAACTTGCGCAGTCTTTCTGCACTTAATTACAAGATCCGAGAGAGGAGGCGAATGATAGATTGCACGTAGTATTGATAGTTACGCCAGTGTAACCGTCTTTTTTTCTACACTTTCTACGCTGTACAGTAAAAGAAGTTTTACATCATCAGTAATTTTCAATTGAACAAACGCTGTTACCTTTCCTTTCTCACGAGCATTTGATTCATAAATGTATAAGTATTACTCTTGTCGTGCTCATAATATAAAACAACAAAAAAACACAACTTCTGGATAGATACAAAATGTTGAAGTTAATTACTAAACAAGATATTAACATTAAACATTTTCAGCCGCAATTCGTCTGATTTGAGTTCTCGAAGAGGATCACAGTTTAATTAAAGTCCAAATGGCTTTGATCAGTTTTCGCTTTAAAACAATTGGTTTGAAAGTATTATAAGCTATTGTTTCTCCTCTTTCCTTCCTAAGATAAGAGATATTTGGACAAATCAAATTGTTAAACTTGTTATCAAGACATAAAATCATGTCCAAAGTATGTTTCTCTTGTGTTTGTGATATTTATCTGGTTGATATACTTTTGTTGGTAAAAATTAAGATATTCTTGGGATACGTTTATTTTATCACTATGTCCATGACTATGGCGTTAAAATGGCCGACTCTGTTCATTAGACACCACTGAACATTATATTTTAAAATGGCATATGATTTATATATTATACATATATATTAGTGTACTTGCAAAAACTGTGAAACTGAAGTACTATTACAATGGCTTAATTACAGATAACATTATCAGTGGAGAATAATTGAAATTCAAACTTTCAATCTGAGCGGCACACTATGTGACACATGGGCTAAATGGCCGGGTCAGAGGCCCCAAGAGCTTAGCTATAATTGTGCCTAGTTTTAAACTACTGACTCAAGGTAGAGTATCCAGTCAGTAGCACCCACCGTCACAGGTGCACTGTCACTTTAATAACGGAAACACAGTCAAATATGCGGAATGCTAAATAGCAACATGACTCAAACCTCGTAGTCTTTAATCTGTAGCTTTGCTGGCAAACCATTAGGCTAAGCACGGCTTCACTATGTGAATAATGAGCGTTTCAGGTTTTGACATATTGAATTTTGAATTCTATGCGTTAAAATACTATTAGATATTCGAAATAACCTTTTAGATGTAGTAGAATCCCGTGAATTATTAATGATTTACTTTTTTCATCTTTATGCAATTTAGAGACACATTTCACATTACCTACAAAAATGTCCTCTCGTATGTATAACTGATGTTTAAATAGACCTAAAAATCTGATATAAAACATCATAGTATAGTTAAAATAAAAGGGATAAAACCTTCTGCTAACTTAGGTTCTTTAGATCGGTAGTTCTCAACTTTTTTTCCAACTGAAGACCAGTTAGTTCCGATCCCAAAATGTCATGGACCGCTTTTAAAGTATACACCTGGAAAAAAGTTAAGCACCCCCGTGTTTTTTTCAAGTGATTCAGATTCGACGTTCTTGTGACTGATTATAAATTACCATTCAATCTAAAC
>NW_013666218.1:276478-292291 GCF_000517525.1 Limulus polyphemus
ATGTTTGAAATTATGAACATTGCTCAACATCATGAAAATTAAACCTTATTTTCAATAAGCAATCCTGAAAAATATTTGGGGGTGCTTAACTTTTTTCCAGGTGTATATATTTTAAGCTTTATCGTAAAACCATGTGCTTCAGTACTATGTTTAAAACACATTTTATTTTACCATCTTGTAGAACGGATGAAATTTCCTGTAGACTGTCACCATCTACGAACCATCGGTTTGGAACCAGTACTTTAGATCTCAGCAATAGGTGTTTTATAATTGCATTAATAAACTAAAATTATTCTAACGTCTAGTTTTTCAAATATAGTTCACACCCGACAGATTAGGATGACACATGCCAGTACAATCTCCAATGTTTTAATGCTTCATAAATGTTCTTATATTTGCATAAGCTTATATCAGACTTTGATTGTTGACAAAATAGATTACTTGAAAGCTCAACTAATAGCAACAAAAATTAAAACTTACGTTTTTCTTCTTCACCCGCCTTCGGTAAGACTCGATTCTTGGGGTTGTTGTTAAGGTTCAACTTCCAAGATGTCTTTCTACTTAATTATCAGAATAGACGATATACTTTAATACTGCCATAAAGTTATGTCTCTTGAGTCGCAGTTTAAAGAACTCATAAGTCACATGCGTTTGTTCTTATCAGACATAAGTCTAAATTGATCACGAAAGTGGTTAAGAAACTCCACAAGAAGAGGTTTAAACAACCTAAAGTTCAGTAGAAATGCCAATGATCTTTTGTCAGGTTATCAGAAGTTCAAGTAGATTTTTGGTTCATTTTATTTTATTGGAATATATTAGTAACCACTTCTTTGATGCCATAATTTCGTATATAAGCTTCACGTGCCAAGTGATAAAGAAAATTGTAGAGATGTGATGTTATGTGGCTACTTTCGTGCAAATTTCACCTTATCATTAAACTGTGAGATGGTAAAATAATAAAACTTGCAAATATTTCTTTAAAAATAAAGAGTAAATATTTTCAAACTAAATCTATATGTCTTTCTGAAATATGTATTAATACTTTATATCCAAATATAAGTTATAATGTATAAGGATGTATTTATGTAAGGAAAGAGAAAATTGGGCCAACATCGAAATGCAAGAGCAGTCACTAAACAAGACAATAAGGCCTGAACTACTTTCAAAGATACCTCTAAAATGAAGAAACATATCATACAACCAAATTGTAGTTTGTACTTTGATATTATTTAATATTATTTACAATTAGCTCTTCTTGTTGCAGGTCCGCCTGCGCTTGACTTTATTTACACATACAAACACACACACACATATATATTAAGTTATGAAAGTTAACGGTACGGCACCCCACCCCCAGCAATTATTATGTCTATCACCGCTGAATTTGAGGTAATTACCATTGTGCACTGCTTTGTAAAATTTGCAAAAATGTGCAGACGCCACAGACGGACAGCTAAGTCAAGATATTATGCAGAGAAAGGGAGCTCAAGGATTAATTATTGGATGCAGCATTACTAGTAAGAGTGTACAAGCTATTTACTTCCATGATCAAATCTACTAAGGGTAATTTGCTGAAAAAAACGAACGACCAGTAGTTATGTTAATGTGGAATATTGAGCTGTTGTCCAAAAATTACGTACCTTTCAATCCCATAAAATTTTAAAACGTGTTACAAAAAACGAGATTAGATACAACATGTAAGATTTTATAAGAGTTCAAGATTGCCGGACAAATTATTCAGTGCACGAAAGGGGCTCATGATGTGGAAATTCACAGAAACTCTACAAACCATTTGCTTCTCCACATAGCAGTGAATATTGTGCGCCGGCTTTCAATATATATCTAAATTGGGCCTAAGAACAATAGAAAACTACCATGTGGAGCGATAAATCCTGCTGTGCATTGTATATATTTTGAATGGATAGGTCTGGGTTTGGAAGCAATTTGGAGAACACCTTGGGCGTGACTTTGTTGTAACAAACATAATGAATAGTAAGGGAGTATGATGATGTAATATTGTTTTGACTGGCTTATGATTGGACTTTTGTTAAAAATTAAATTAGAAAAGTTATGAATGCCTTGTCGTATTGTGACATTCTGGATAATGTTACCACTGTTTACATTTGGGAAATTATTAAGAAAAAAGACCATCCCTCCTCTTATATATAATGATAATGCATTATGCAGCAAACTATGCCAGCAGTGGTTTGAGACAAATAGCATCTATAATCTACCACTTGCATTATCAGGTGTCGCTATGTAACATTCCGGATTATGTTGCACTGCCTACATATTTGAAATTATGAGGATAATAGATCGTCCCTTTTATAAAATGATAATAAGGAAACATGCAGTACGCCATGTCCTGCAACTCTTTGAGACAAATAGCATCTAGAAAGCTACCATTGCCAGTATAAAACCTAGAAATTAAACTCTTGAGATGTTTTGGCAAGTACTAGTAACAGTAACCAAGCTGTGATGAGCGCCAAAATAGGTTGACTCTCGTTTCAACATTTATATATGCAATTTCATTTATTTCATAAAAATAAAGTTAGCTCTGAAACTATTAACATTCATGCTGTAACCATACACCTCTGAGATGTTTAATTCCCTTAAGTAATCAAAACCTCACTTGCTTCGACATGTTGTACAATCTCAAAAGCTTATAGAAATAGGGCACACTTCACTAAGATAATACAACAAACAGATCGTACCTGAGTCTCCAACTGTAAAATTTGTGTATGTACATTCTTTCAAAAAACGTGAATGGAACATTACGATGAAAAGCATTTTTTGTACGTATGTATATATATAATAAATCGTTCATTTTATAAAATATCGGATCAATTTTAAGTTATTCACTGACTATAAAAGCAGTAAATTCACTTCTTTATACATTAGATATTTTATAATAAATATACTGGAAAATATTTGTTTGTTACAATAATTACAGAAATAAAAAACAAAATAAATTAATAATAGATTCCTTCATAGTGTGAACATCAGTTCAAACACATTAATTTATGCCTTGACATTTTTACATATAAAGTTAGTTGAAACAAAAACGACTAGAACATAACAAAATGTGGTCAAAGATATGTTCTAAAAACTGTGTTTTATCTTTCAAAATCGGCAGTAAATGCAGCCGACGCTCTAACAAATCGAGATCTCATAACAAACCTTAAGAATACATGGAACTTTTCGGTCCAGAACCTTATTTAGACCATAATAAGATGTTCCTACGTAGCTAACATGACCAAAATCGTAAGTGGGAGGAAAATAATGAAACTCAAGGAATAGAAGACAGAAAGAATAAAAGCTAGAAAATTTATTGTATTCCTGATAACATTCTGTCTAGAAGAAACTGTATAAGTCATATAACTGGCCTTTTGGTTTTGGCTTCAATTACCGTCTCACCAAATAACGAAGTAAAACGGATTAATCAACCATATACGTTTTAGAAACACTGGAATTGCAGCAGGAAGTTTGACATGAAAGTATTCCTTATCCCTCAGGTACTTACGAAAGAGTAAATTCGATTTCTTTTTTGTGGAATTTCTCAGAGCACAAGCATTTCAATGGGGAAGATAGAAAAGTGACAAAAAAATTTCTCCGTGACAGTGTTTTTCAACTGAAAGATATTGTATCACTTCTCTAGATGTAGGAAAACGAACACAAAGTAGATTATTGTCTTTCTCTGATTTATTCCTTACACTTCGAAAGCGCGCGAAGCCGTAATACTTTGAAGACCAGGAAGATGGAGTTATGGGCATTTTTTAAAGGAAATTGCATCATGAACAAAACGTGTTCTTATTCATTTTTCCTTAATATAGATGAAAGTGTTCTTATTTCAATGCTTATGACAATATTTGATTTCGATACGCTTTACAGATAAAAATCTAAATAAAAATATTGCTATTTGGAACATATTATGTCCAGATATTTATTGATGCCTTGTTCACAGATTTCCACATTTCTCGTAAATCTTAATAATGGCTACTAAATAAAACCTATCTAAAACTATAAAATCAGAGCGGGTTATCTTGGGTGGATTCAAAGTATCTTATATTTTCAACCTTAACGGTACATTATGCGAAACATGAGTTAAAAGGCGAAGTTAGACTCCAGGCTCAGGCATAGCTATCACTGATTCAGGATTGCTAACCAGTGGGAGGGCAACACATCAGTATCACCCGTTGCCTACACCGCTACTCTTAATCAAACAGAAGAGACTGGTTTTCTAAGTTATAACCCCCCCATATCTTAAAGTACGGAGCGTGTTCAACGGCATATTGTGGCTCGAACCTGGGATCTTTTGATACATAGCTCGAAACACTAACCGCCACACTTAGCCCGAGAGGATTAAAATCTAAGCATAAAAACAAAACATAAAATTTTCTTTAAACCCTTTAAGTTTCTCAAAAATAATAATTTTTGTTAAGTTCACTTTTAACATTCCTTTAGTTCTGAGTTTGACATTTATTTAATATTAAGTGCCCAAAGTTACTATTAATAGATATCCTATTGTTTGATAATGTATATATTACATTCAAAACAGCAAAATATTGCTCAATACATTTCGTTTCATTAGATAGTTTATACGCATTAATATGTTTATCAAATAAAACAATTATATCAAAATAAATTATCTTAATGTGCAAGGGCTCGTTTAATAGATCTGACTTAATTTAATTAAACGTAAAACTTCTTTATGACTTCAAGCGTAAATTTGCTAAGGTAGTTCTTAGGTTATTCAGTCCAATCTCATGTCGCTGCTTCTATATTTTTTACGTGAAAGTGACAGGAATTTTCAATAACACATTTGCTTTATCAACCTATTCACGTTCACCCATGTAAATCTACAAATTGAAAGTCTAATAAAACGCTCTTGATCATATTAGAATTTTAAATAGTTTTGATTAATTTTAAAGGCATCTTTCAGCAGACAATGCAGCCACAGCATGGTCAGGGGTATCCTTAAAGATACATATACTTTTGAATGCAGCTCTCAGAATTCAAGAACTTCAATAACAGTTAATCATTCTGGAACAATAGTGTAAAAAAATATCTGAAGCCATCAGATATCTCTATCAAAAGAATCTTCGACATGAACTAAAGTAGAATGTTTAGGCAATACTTATGCAGATCATTTTCTCCCTATCATTCAAACCTCTACTTTTATGAAAGAGCGCAAAGATTTCATTTTGAGATTAGTAAAGTTCAACTCGTTTATTTAATTTCTGATAAAACTTTGACAGTATAAGCAAGAAAAAAAGTCAATTCTAAAAGATTCCTCGATTTTACTATTGGACCATTCCTTCGTTCGTGTGAAAATTATCGATTGAGTCTTTTTACGCCAGCGATTTTTCTTCTACCATTTCTGTGACTGATATTAAGGCCAATGTAAAGTCCACTTTCACGGTATTCTTTTAGGAATGAGATGTGGTGTTCCATAAGGTTTGGAGCTATATCTATTTACATTTTAGAGCTCTGAATCAATTTACTTATTCTATTTACTTCCAGTAAGATTCCATACCAAAGAACATAGCAAAAATGATCAGGGATTTAGTGCATGACTTGTCATTGCTACTGCATTGCTCTTAATGTTTGAATCATTCATTGTTTCATATATTTGGTTTCATGCAATTTGTACAATAGAAACGTGATATCAACCTGTTTCACTCTATCAATTCTACTCTCCTATCTCGCATGTAATAGTAGTTTGTCTAACAAAAAAGAGGTGCGTTTTCTATTTGGCTGGAGACAGTGAAACTACATATGCATTCTTTCTAGAATTTCAAAATATGTGACTTCTCTTGTCGATTAATTATCAAAATCTCCAAGGAATATAATTTAGGTGGTGACAGCTACACAGAATGTAACACTCTGAGATTTCTCTTCAATATCCAAGATTCTGGTTCTTGATGCTATCCCTTCAGTTTGACCCTCTTGTCGAAGGCCTAACCTCACAGTCTTTAAATTTGAATTCGGGACAGTTCAGCTTACTTTGTAGAGCTTCTGTTAACTCATATCAATAAAGTTTATAAAATGCTCAGGAACTCAATTGTTTGTGCCTTCAATGTTGGCAAATTGGAGACTACAACACCAATGTTTCTGATTGTTCATATCAGGAGTACAATCCAAAGGCATGAAATGTTTTTCGATTGTTTAATACGGACATTTTTTTTCGTTTTATGTTTCTTAAACATGCATACTATTGGCTCATTTTATATGACATTTGCTCAGTATTGAGCATGGTTTTTTTTTTTACTATTCTTCTTACATGCTCTTGTATTATTAGATCGAATTTAGCTAATTGTTTAAGTTGTCTTAAAACTACCACTGTTTCAACTACTCGATGTTTAATTGCCTCCCCTGAAAAGGAATCAGAAACCGAGACTGTATTCCTTTAGATATTTAATTATTGCAATAGTTTAAGGGCATTTTCCATCTCTCTTTCTCCTTTCTTATTGGCCCGCCATGACCAGGTGGTTAGAGCGCTAGACTCGCAATCTGAGGGTCGCAGGTTCGAATCCTGTCCAACCAAACATGCTCGCCCTTTTAGCCGAGGGGGCGTTATAATGTGACGGTTAATCCCACTATTCGTTGGTAAAAGAGTAGCCCAAAAGTTGGCGGTGGGTGCTGATAACTAGCTGCCTTCCCTCTAGTCTTTGACTGCTCAATTAGGGACGGCTAGCGCAGATAGCCCTCGTGTTGCTATTTCTGCATATTTTCGTGTTGAAGCAGAAAAGCATCTCAACCAGAAAATCCTTCTTTGTAGAGAAATGTTCTGTATATTGAGAACAGTAATCAGTAAAACCGAGTACGCTTTTTTTTAAATTCTCGAGTTGGTTATCCATTTTCTGTTAACAGCTTCGTCGATTTGTTAAATTCTTTTTATACTAATTAGAAGAAAAATGTTTGTCTCGTGTAAATATAAACTTTTCAATAGGTAATCAAATATCCTTATGTTTCGAATTTTTACTCGTGAACATGGATCATCGGATAATGCTTTTCTTCATTGTTAATATGGAAATCCACTTCTGTAAACAGTTTGTTTTCTCTTCGTTTCTTTCGTCTTTTTCGTCGTCTGGGTTTTGTTAATCACAGTTTTTTAGGTGAATGTATCCACAGTATCCCTGTAATAAGCGATGACATCTTCTTTTCCCTCTTTTTTTAGATTTTTTTCGGCATCATTTACGAATTTTAAATGTTCCTATTTCCACTACTGCTTACCATTTTCTTTATTGCACTATTTTATAACACCTTAAAGAAATAATTTGTTATATATTTTCTGTTCTTCTGCATACCAGCCCCCCAACTCTGTTGCTTAGACGTACCCTTGATGGCTTACAACACTAAAATTCGAGGTTGGATCTCTGCAGTTGACACAGTACAGATGGCTTATTATGCAACTTGGTGCTTGAACAACAACAACAACAAAAACTCTTCTATAGTTGTTTACACTAATACCGAAGTAAAACTCTAAATTGACAACTTTAATACAAATATCTTGATTACTAATAAGAAAATAACTATAACAATATGTCTAGCAATGTGTCACAACATTAGTAATTCGGTAATCATTATCACATGGAGTCACTTCGGCTGCTTGACTTCCATTATATGTCTAAAATCTTAAAAATTAAGCAACTGAACTTTATTAGTATAACCATAACATTTTACAAATAAAAGTTTTACCAGATGTGGTTATAGCACTTAGGAGATATTTAGCACAGCTGCAGTACCGCTGGCGCTAATGCTCAATGACTCGTTGAAAGCATACAGCAATAGAAGGGATGGAGGGGGGTGGGGGGAGAGGAAGATCGGTTTCATCCCGGTGATTTATATACTTGACAGAACAACTTGTAAAAGTCTGTAGGTTATCTACTTCTGAAATTAGTAGTGCAAATTTTGTACATTTAATTATAAAATATTTTATTTATTTTTATAATCAAATTATTGCAATATTAGGTCGTTATTTTATACCTGGGTTGTGGAAAGCCCACCTTAGCACGAGGTCTTGTGCAGGTGCACGAGGGACACGAGCTTCACGTCGGCCCTATAATCAATTATAATTGAATACCATAATCTAAATTGATATCAAAATCTAAATCAATATCTAAATTCAAAATCTAAATGGAGCGACGCTATTATATCTATATTAGAATGTTTAATTTTGATTTTAATAATACAGAATATTTTCACTTAAGAACATCAGTTAAGATTTGACAAAATAAGTTTTCTAAGAATACATAACGATTTTTCATATTAGTACCAAAATGTATTCAAAAAATATGTCGAATGTTCACAAGAAATAATCTACATTATTAAGAGGAATTAGAGGCTTCTTACGTGTACGTGGACTGAACGATCAGGACAGAGACCTCTAGGATTCAGGAACAGCCGTCCCTCATTTTGAACTACTGACCAAATAGAAGACAGCCAGTTAGCTGCACTCGTAGCTGCAAGGGCTTTGTCTGTCTGGATCTTTGAAATATCACATTTATAACGCGCGTACAACTGAAAATACTGTGTTCCTCAGTATCACTTCTCGAAACCCGGAACGTTCGATCTGCAGCCCGAAACGCTAACTACACCGCCACGCCCGGCTCATTTTGTTAAGAGAACGAACTCTCTGTAGAATATGTTTCCAGTTACTGCTGGATCGGGAAAATGTTAGTCGTGTCTGCCTTATGAGAAGTGATGAAAAGTTTTCGTCTTAATGGCAACGCACATTTCTTATTAGTTGTTTTCTCTATAGCGTGTTAATAGCTGGAGTTTCACTTCTTACCATTAAGCTACCAAAAAGCCACACAACGTTAACATTATAAGCCCTCAAACTTACCGATGAACTACCGAGCGCTACAGATTATCACTAAAAACTCCTTATAGGGTCTGAATGACTAATTTTTAGTACATGTTTTCTGTAGTACTTCCGCTACATTTATAAAGAAAACAAAAGAATGTTAGCGTCAACCGTCATCCTGTTTAAAAATTAAAGAAACAGATAAAAAATATAGAGTACGAGACTGATAATATTTCTTATAGCATCACCACAGATAGAAACACTATATATATATATAATACATAGGTTCTCATAAACGTTCTGGTGTGACGAATTTACTATTATATATTTACTTTAAAATAGATGTTTCTTTAAATTAAATTTATATTTAGAAATGTGCGTAACTTATAGTGTTAAATCTGTATTGCGAAATTCCCGCCTATTCTGTGAAGTTGTAGAAGATTCTTGAGTGTAAGAATCAACAATATATATGTGTGTATGTAGTGTAGCGTTTGTATTGTTGCGTAATATAAATTTTCGAGAAACTCTCCACACGCCTATAAATATAACCAAAGCGACGGGCCTAAAAACAGTATCTGTTATTGGCTTGCTGTATTGTGTGTGCTATAAACTTCGGAAGCTATAACTGTGATTGTTATAACGTTTATTAATCAGAAAAGTTAAAATATTTGACCAGGAACGTTTATAACTTTCGAACATTACAAACCATTTAACTTCAGTAGATTCACATCGGACATTAGTACTTTTACGAAACCATTACCTTACTTCAACGACGGAAAACTCAACGAAGAACATAGAGCAAGCTAGCTTCCTGTTAAATGAATTGTACCTACGTCAACTCCAAATTAACTCGCTCATCGTGAGCCTTCGATAATATATCAAGGAAGTTCCAGACTAGAAAGAAGACTTTATATTGCTTGTAAGTTTGTAAAACTTTTGAACATAAATCATTGTTTCTAATAACTGGTATTGTAAATTGTATTATTGGTTGTATATTAAAATATATTTGTATTGAAAAAAAAACTGTGTGTATCATTCTTGTTGGCAAATATCATATATTGGATATATATCGGCATTTATTTAACTAATCCAAAGTACAATTTAACTCGGTTATAGACTAATTGAAACTGTAGTACGTAACACTGGTAACTGAGGTTTTGAGCTCCCAATATATGCAAATATATATATCTATACACACATTATACATACATGCCTATATATATAAAGTCCTTTTAAATAATATTTTACTACCGATCTAGATAGGACAGTGGGATTGGTTATAAAACGGAACTTGTCATTAATTATGAGCAAATACTTTTCATATCACAATCTATACCACTGAAAAACAAATAAAACCTCAGGTAAGATGTAACTGGAAAGCTAGATAACCTCAATCTCTCTTTGGCTAAGAAACAGTACAAATATGCATGTATGATAAAAACTTGCACCATTTTGTTTTCCATATCTCAAGATGTATAAAAATCTAGCTGTGTTAATGAGAACTAAGTCTCGCCCTCAATGTACCCAAATATCCGTCCGTTCCATGACCCGTCCTTATTTGATGTCCGTATTGACAATATCCCCATCCAACTTTTCGCCTTGTGACATATCTTGGTGTCATATTTGATAAGCAGCTAACGTGGAAGGCACCCCTGTCTGATCTCACTGACAAGGTTGCTTGCATGTCAATCTGCTCTGGTCTCTCAGAGACTTATTGTGGCTTAAATCCTCCTTTTTTTTTACTGTGCACATGCTAGAGTTTCGTTCGACCCTATCTCATGTACGGCAATACCGCTTGAATTTCTGCTTCTCCAACTTTTTACAATATTTTTCCAGGTTTAGGAACGCCATGCCCTCCGACTTGCTTTCAATATTAAATTACCTAGTCCAACCCGGGAGTTGTACGACCAAATCCTGTTCTACCTGCTTAAGCTTCGCACTCGTTATGTTATCAAGTGTTTTCTTTCTCGAAATGTGCTCTTTTCTGATGTCCTAGCCACCATCCTGCATTCCCCACGAAAGGTTTTACCAACTGCTAGTCGTCTTTTGAACTTGCATGTTAAGTCACTTCCGCCGGACAATCCCAATTATGACGATGTCCGTTTGTCATATCTATCCACTTCCATTAATCCTGTGAACTAATACCCATGGAATTCCCTCTTTGAACTTTGAACCTTACAAACACCACCACCAACAACAATACAATCAAATTGGTTTCCTAAATACCTAACTTTCTGTTGTCACACTTCGCTTATCTTATAATTCCTGAACCCACCATTTTGTCCTCCTCTAAGTTTCTTTCCTTCTCACTCTTCACCTAACAATTTTACTCATCATTTGCGTCTTTTGTTCATTCCTTCTTTGTTGTGTTTTCGGCTCTTGGCCGAAGAGAGGGCGTAACCCTCTGATGGCTCGCCAATTCCCCCTCTTGGGCTGGAATGAAAAGACACATAATAAACCAATATATATATGATGAGAGCCGGTAAAGTTCGAAACTAAACCCCTCAGTAGAATTAGTATTGGATTTGTTTTTGCATTGTTTGCTTGATATAAAAGGGTTGGACGTGTTCTGAGGGCTGCGCATTGGTTCGTCCAAAGTTCGAGCCCGTGATATGCCGCTTAAAATGCGCCGATCCTTCAGCACAGCTATAGTCAGTTCCGCTACTCGATTAAGAGTAGTTATAGAGCGGCGGATGCTGCTGAATGGTTGTCTTCTTTCTTGTCAGCAGCATTAAATTGATTTCTGTGGCCTAGTCTTGTAGCGGTTGTAACTCAGGTTGATAACGTAAAGCTTCTATCCTTAACGCTCACTGTTTTATCTCTTACGTGTATCTAAAGAACATGTATAATTTGAAAGTTTTTTCTGAATGAGAGAACCAATAATAGGATTGCATAACAAGCTTTACTTAAAATTACCAGTGTTGTTATCCATCGCACATACATTGTAGAAACATATTAGTTAGCCGTAACATTTATTACCGTTCCCCGTTGCATAAAGATCTTATTTGCTGACTTGTATATATCTTCCCATTTTTTATAAGAAGATATTAGCTGATATCTGCATTTTTAGTTTTGAAGGTAGATGTTTAAAGCAGAACGTAGAAGATAATGTAATTACGAAGATATTAGTAAAGAAAAAGGACCAATCTCAATTACAAACTCGCCCTGAGTAAAAATGGGGATTTCATCTCGACAGAACTGGTTGAGAACGAATAACCTGGATGATAAACTTTTCCAGACAGCTGTTTTTTATTAATTCAGATAATATTCATCAGTGTTCGGAATGCTAAGAGGAGTGTTTTGGGAACATTTTCTTTGATTATTTTATGACAACAACCGCAGTAAAAAAGCAAACGAAAAAACAAAAATACAATTTTTAGTTAGTTATTAGACTTTGTTAATCGTATGATACCATTTTACCTTTTTCTAACCGCTAATGCCTCCCAGTACCTCAGAGGTAAGTCTTAAGAATTACAATGACACTCATGGTGGGCACAGCACAGATAGCCCATTGTGTAGCTTTGTTCTTTAAACAAAAACAACTAATTAACTAACTGTTAAAAATTGTGAAAATTCTTGATTTGGGTTATAAATCTTAAAAACTAATCGCAAAACTATATTTATTGTTTAATTATATTTACTTTTTAACCTTTTTAACCTATGTAACTGATGGTTACATTTTATAAGTCTAAGTTTATTAGATAATCTTTACAAATTGTTCTTTGCTCCTTTGTCAGAGAAGAAGTATAACTAAGAAACCGGTTTCACATACTTTATTAAAATGATAAACGGAAAAAGTAAAACAAAATGGAAATAAATATCTCAACTATTATTTCCTTTCTATATCAAGCACAGTATGTATATATGTATGTAATACCTTGGAGATTCGCAGGTTTGTGGAGTATTGACTAGTTTCTTACTGGCTAGATTTTAAAGTTCTTGTTCGCTAGACCTTAGAGAAAGAGGGTAAACTCAAAGTCAGATATTCTAGATATTTCATGATTGCTGACACTCTTGAGAGTACTTGTATCTTGGCTCTGTTTTAAATTCTGGAAATTTTCTAAACTCAACTTCTTATATTATGCCTTTCTTTCTGTGCCATAACTTCTGTTAGTTGATTTTTTCTAGTTTGGAAGTTTGTTATTTTCAATACAATTATAACTCTTATAATATCGATTATCTGATCATTAACCAGTGATATTATTGACTATGTACTCAATTAAGATTAACTATTAAAAATATTTTATTCGATATTTTCCAGTCTGTAAAAATTTGATTCGTTATTTCCAATTTAGGTTTGATTATTTTTCTATAACGTTTGATTAATCAAACATTTTCAGTTTGTTCGATAGGTAATTAGCGCGAAGTAAAACTGTTGACTTTTCTAACACTAATTTTATCGTTTCATTAAGTGTCTTGTCCTATTAGATAAAGGACAAAACTGAGACTTAGAGTATAAATGTTCTGAAGCTGCCATTTAACTGTTAAAACAGTAAATCACTTTTTATTTTCTTCTTCGTGATATATATAAATATATATATATAATGTGGTGCCAAAGGAGGTTCATGACTTCACCGTTTCTTTAAATCAGTAAAAAAGATTTTACAATTCCAACGTTTTACGTAACAATAACGATTTAATGGTCACCAAGCTCCATTAATCATTAAAACTACTGAACGCCTGTGCATGTTCTGTTGCAGGATAGCGTACAGGCTACACCATTTGGGTAATATCACCACTCACGAAAAACATGATAAATGTGTACCTACCTTAATTTGCTTCGGATCGTAACCAAATTAAAATCCTTTTTTTTCAGATTTTAAGTTAATCTTTAAATCATCAGAATATGCTCCATTGATCCGGTTAAAGAAAATAACTGTGTGTAAAGGCTGTGTTACTAGGCTTTGTTTCCGTATATAATGATAATATCATACATTTCCAGCGATCGCGGCCAACAATGAAGCTTAACATACGAGGTTGTATTTTTCTATAAGAAAGTATAAAACCAACAATAGCTGTGTCTGGTCTTGTCGTCATAAGTTACTGTTCTATAATAGTAGTTACTGTGACCATGACGTGAACGGTTCACGGTTAACTTCTGATATGCCAGTTGGATCAAACATTTTAATGCGTCACCAAATCTTTATCGTTTCTAAATGACATCTCACGTCAAGTCGGTCAACTTTTTCAACATAGGTGGATTTCTTTGGCGGAGCTAAATAAAGCATATTTGTTTTCATTTCGAGATTATACATAATGTGTAGTTTACGTGACACACTATATGAATGCTGGTAAAGTTTATCAAAAGTCTTGTTTATTGGAGTTGAGAAAAAGATAAAATGTTTGATACAATCCACAGAATTTGGTTAAGTATCTCAAATATGTTAGTCATTATAAAATAATAAAAATATATAAAACCTACTTTCACACTGATCAACTACATTAAGAAATCTAGTATAACAAGCCAAAATCCTGCATTTTCTAATTCATATGCCATAATTGAAATTAAAGACACTACAACCTCGGTAGAAAATACTTTCCTGGAGGACTGAAGTAACATTCTGGTAATTGTTATTATAGCTGATAGAATTTACGTTTGAAATGGCATTAACTATATAAACAACATAGGCCTGCGATGGTTTTATTGTCTTGAAATATTTACATGTTCTACAGTAATTATTGTACGCTGAATCCGAAAATGATATCCATTTTTCCCCATCGCGTACAGATTTTTCACAAAACGTCATATGTACTTTTACATAAGTGAATCATTTTCACTGAAATCGGGTCACATTTTGTTATGCTTTTTAAAATGTTGACAACTACTGGCTATAGATTTCTCTAGACCAATCGCGACGTGAGAGTCTTATCTCATGAGAAACACACTGCTAGTATATAAACGGTTAACGGCCGCATGACGTGTTATATCTAGATAGTATTTGTTTGTGTGTGCACTTTGACAATATTTTTATCTATTCAGTGTTATTTATTAGTCGCTATAGCAATATGAGGTTGTCTAAATGACCCAAAATATATTCTGTTATATTTGTGGTAAATTTGTTGTAAAGAAACGAAGGCAAAACATAAAAAAGCGTATTACACGTATTTTGGAATAAAACTTTTGGACCAATACGAATCATGGGCTTGGCACAAAGTTTACACCGTTTGTGTCGAAGAGTAGAGACAATGGGCGAAAGGTAAGAAAAAGTCTTTGCCTTTTGGAATTCCAATGGTCTGGCGTGAGCTTATAAACCACGGGGATGACTGCTATTTTTAATAATGTAACGTGCAAGGCTACAACACTCGAAATAAAAGGTAAATTTCTTATTCGAACTTTCAATCTACTATAAGACCTGATATACCTGTACCTACTCCACCAGAGACTCTTGATACAGTTTCATCTGATTCTGAATCTGATGCCAATAGAAATTATGATAGGGATTGTTTTCAACCTGAAACGTCTGGTAAACCACAACTTTTCACACAACGTGAACCGAATGATTTGGTGAGAGATTTTGGGGTCCAGACTTCGGGCTAAGAACTTACATTCTCCAGGGACATCATTTTACTGATATAGAAATAGTGAAAAAGAGTTTACACCATACCTTTCGCAAAAAAGGTTCACTGGTTTATTGCAGCAATATTGCTGAATTAATACTAATGCCAGGAGCTGCAGTCTATGAACCAAGTGAGTGGCGATTGTTCATTGATTCTCCAAGAGAAGTTTAAAAGGTGTTCTCCTTCACAATGGTAACATATTTCCATCTGTTTCTATTGCTCATTCGTTTCACTTGAAGGAAACGTATAAAAATCTCGAACTTCTTCTTAATAAGGTCAAATACAAAGAACATGGTTGGCTACTTTACGGAGATTTAAAAGTCCTTTGTATGTTGTGGGACAACAATCCGGTTATACAAAGTTTTCGTGTTTTTGTGTGAATGGGACAACAGAGCACGAAATCAGCACTGGATAAAGAAGCAATGGTCACGCAGAGTCAGCCTGAT
>NW_013666218.1:292744-302493 GCF_000517525.1 Limulus polyphemus
TTCTAGTTTGTTTGTATTTTGTTAACAAATATAATAATAAAATATTTATTGTGTAAACGAAGTAATAATTTGATATAAGTAAGTGTTGTTTTTTCTTCCCTATTTCTTAAAAATCCTAACGCGACAGAAAAAAAATGAATATTATTTTCGAAATCTGCGTAGTTGATTTATGGAAAATCTGATATTAAAACCAAAACAACTTTTCTAAAGTTTAAATTCGCAGGCTTGTGCAGTCGAACGTTTGCATTTCTTTTGAATACTTGCATCATTGATAGTTTCGTTCTTTATTGTTGTTTATACTTGGAACCTTTGTGTCACTTGGTGATTGAGTTTTGAATAATTATTATTTTTTTCGTTTTTTGGATCTATCGCTCGGCATTTTACATCCTTTGATCCTGGGGAGTACTTCAATTTATGTGAGTAGAATGTTAAGCCGAAAAAGAAACATTTGTTTTATTTTTCCAGTTACCTAATTATATATCACGTTAATAGTTTCGGTCACTCAACAATATACATTTTGGATAATAATTACAAGGTTATTATATTATAATAATTATAGAAAAGCTTTGTGATTTACAACATTTATAACATTTCTTTGACACTGAAAGCCAAAATTGCGATTCAAATACAAATATCGTTTTGTTTACATACCAGTCCATTTCATATGAGACTTTTGTTTGGCAGTATATTTCCATAACTATATAATTCGAAACTAACATTTACTGATTTGAGTATGACAAAAAAAAACGTTTCCATCTGATTCATTTATGCGACAGAGATAAAAAGTTTTACGATGTGAAACAGTCACAAATTCGAAACTCAGGATATCATGCAAAATGTTCCGCACTTCCTATTTATTACATGATTTGAATTTGAATTTCTGAAACATTAGCTTTAATCATATTAGAAAATCTCGTTAATGAGTCATACACACTTAGGAGCAGTGTGCAGAACTAGCACTCTGTACTGAAATAATATTAATGGTCTTACTAACCGTCGCTCTGCTAGATTCAGATACGAAACGATTTCACTCAAGTAAGACTATTATGAGAGCAGGAACTAAATAAATTTGATTTGGCTACTTGCAAAGTGCAATAGGCAAAGGTTAACTATTGAAGTATTTTCATAGACTACAAGAGTTTGAAATTCTCTAAAGTTGTAACTGTTTAAAACTCATTTAAGCCATTGCTCTTTGCATAGTTCGATAATTAATCGTATCTACAGTCAAAAGAAGACTAAAAAATTCACAGAAATACGAACAAGATGGTGCAAGAGATAAAAAGGACAAAAAGAAACATTTAATACAACTTGACTTAATTAACCGTACGAAAAACCGCAAGGCAAAAAGTGTTCAAAATACACATCTTTAATGAGGATTTGATGCGATACTTTGAAAAGTATTATAGCTGCAATTCATTAGATGTTTTTGCTAGAAATAACGTGCAGTAGTTGTAAGCATTTTTGTTTATAGAATCAAACTTTATGAATCAGTAATTTGTCCTGCATATCAATGGTAGCAAGTTGTTCTGCATAGAATAATATTATTGGTAATAGGAGGTTCTGCACACAATAATACTAATGATATCAATTTGTTTTGCATAGAACAAAATCAATAGTAGTAAGCTGTTCTACAAAAGATAATGCTAATGGTAGTAAGTTGTTTTATATAACATAATACGAACAGTAGTAAGTTTTATATAAGATAACAATAATGGTAGTAAGTTGTTTTATATAACATAATACGAACTGTAGTAAGTTTTATATAAGATAACAATAATGGTAGTAAATTGTCCTATAGAAGATAATACTAACGGTAGTAAGTTGTTCTATATAAAATAATACCAATGGTGCTAAAAGCACTATTTCTATGAAACACTATTCTGTGTGTAATAATATAAATTAGTATAGCCAAAACTAATCCAATTGATTCAACATCTTGCACTTATATTTCATTTAGAATTACTCACTCTGGCAATATGTGAAAAAAAAAAAAAGCGCTTTTACATCTGTTGATATATTAGAGGAAACAGAGAGTAAAAAAAAGTGTAAGAAACATGTTTTATTTTTCTTTGCTCACCTTGTTGAAAAATAAAAACATCAATAAATGAGGTAGACTTTTAATGAAACGTGGTACTTGGCTAGGGATTTCACTGATTTGAATTGTATTGGCCTAAAATTAAATTTTATTTGATTATTTCATGCAACCTATGTAACGAATTTGTTATTATATGTTTATCTTAATATCAACGTTTATTTACATTAAGTTTACATTTGGAAACATGTATAATTTATAGTGTTAAATATGTATTGCGAAACTCCAAAGTTGTAGAAGATTCTCGAGAATAAGAATCAACAATATATGTATGTAAGTAAACGCTTAAATTTGTATTGTTACGTAATTTGAATTTTCTAGAAAGCTTCCACACGCCTATAAATATAACCAATGCGCCGCGCCAAAAAGAGGGTATCTATTATTAGTTTGCTATAGTCAGTGTGCTATAAACTTTGGAAGCTATAGCTGTGATTCTTATAATGCTTATCAATTGGAAAACTTAAGATATTTGACATGGAACCTTTACAAATCGGCGTGAACCCTCATCGTAAACCCTCGATAAGATATCGAAGAAGTTCCAGACTAAAAGGAAGATTTTATATGGCTTGTAAGTTTGTGAAACTATTGTCTATAAATCATTGTTTGTAATAACTGTTATTGTAAATTGTATTATTATGTGTACATTAAAACGTATTTGTATAGAAGAAAACTGTGTGTATCAATCTTGTTGGCAAATATCATAAACTTTTACTTAACTACTAAATCCGAAGTACAATTTAACTACTAAATTTAAATTTATCAGTTAACTCAATTTCAGTCCATTAGAAATTCTTATACGTAACACCTACTAAGTATATAAACTCCATGCATTCAAGCCAGTAATTCTGTTAAACTTTTAATAAAACGAAGCTAATTTGGTAAACTGGTGAAAAATCGAACAACATTTTTCCTATATATTCTGCCCCAGCATTGTCAGGTGGTTAAGGTGCTTGACTCACAATCTGCAGATCGCCGGTTCCAATCCTTGTCCTACCAAATATGTTCGCTCTTTCAGACGTGGTGGCGTTATAATGTGACGGTCAATCCCACTATTCGTTGGTAAACGAGTAGCCCAAGAGTTGGCAGTAGGTGGTGATGACTAGCTGCCTTCCCTCTAGTCTTTCACTGGTGAGTTAGGGACGGCTTGCGCAGATAGATAGCCCTTGAGTAGTTTTGCGCAAAATTCAAAACAAACCAATTATGTTAAATTGGTCATAAAGTTAAAATGTGGATCGAATAGTTTGGTTGTAGAAAGCGAAAAGTAACGATATTTTGCCAACTGAAAGAAGGTGACAAATAGATCCGTTTTGAAATATTTGTAATTAATTATTTATTACAGCTAATTGGGTATGTAGTTTGGGAATAATATTACCATATTAATTCATAGCGTGTGCATAGTGAATAAGTTTGATTGATTTATTTGCTTCATAAGGACCTGGGTAGTATTAGTTTCGATATTAAGTAATGTAATACACTTATTTAAGAAATATTTTTCCTTCTTGTAAAGAGAATTGTATTTATGTGATCGCTAATAAAAGCGTAAAACCTTCAGTTACTTTTTTAGCTTAGGAAAAAAATCACTGAAATAATTATGATATCTATTTCTGAAAATCTTGGAAAACTTATTTTAATATTGTATACAACTCTTCAGAGAACCCACAATGCTGCGTGTAATTTTGATTCACTTTTTACATGAAGGATGTCAACATGCTAAAGATGAGTTCATACAAGAGTACTAGAAAACCATGTTTAAGTAATATGAGCAATTATGAAAAGCTTAAAAAAACGTTCTGCATTTTTCTTGAGCATATAGCTAGAGGTGACGTGATTAATATAAATGTTCTTAACTGGGATATATGTTTAAGTGGTGAATTGATTAGGGTCGAATTGAAAACTTGGTTTCTTGGTGTAACAGATATAAGTTTCGGAAGTCCAGACTCAAATAAGTTTTTTTGGTAAAATTACATTCCCTTTGGAAATATTTGCTTGAAGTTGTGGTGTACTCTTCTTTAAGTAAACATATTTTGGTAAAGTGAATGGATTCAAAAAGCTATCCGTAGGGTGACTGTTTTTGTTGGTTGTTTTGGTGAATATAGGTGTGAACTTGATGGTTTACTTTTCTTCTTCTTCTATGTGTGTATGTATATGTGTGGAGGGAGGGGGTAGATGGTGGTTTTCAAGTTATAAGTTATTTATATACACCACGATTCAGTATTTGATAATGATATTATAATACATTTTATCTAAACATGTAAAAATCAGATATAATCAAGCAGAGTGCTTTTTTTATGGAAACGTAAAACAGCGTGACCAACTAAGGAAGTAAGATGAAGAGGTATGTGAGAAATTTCTAGTAAAGAAAAGATTGTAAAAGTCAAGCAGAACCTTTTTAGAACAAACTGAGGATCCTGACAAGACTAGTGTCATACGTAGGTTAATTAAACATTGCTGGTTTCCAACACAACATTACATTCAGGATGATATAAAGAATTTATTTGTCCAATCATGTGCAGAGTATATTAAGTCTACAAGTTCCCAATCTCAATCAAGACGAAATAACACCATACTTTCTAGTTTTCAAAACAGAAAGAGGTCTGGTCAAGGGAAGAGTAAAGAAAGAATAAATAAAGCAGCCAATTGAGGAGTCTATCAAAGACAGAGAATAAGATGGGGTAAGTCGACTACTCAAGAAAAGGAAGGTTTAATGGACAAATAAATGGAGGGAGAATCAAAAGGCAGAGCTATGTTAGCAGCTTTATGAACGATTTTAGGATTACCCATATGACTATTTATCCAGGCATAAATAATTTGCTAATCAAGCGAATTAAGAGAGAGTGAAGCAAACGGGAGTGAGTACTGTGTTTTTCTGAGGTCAAAGCTAAAAGACCGCTTTAAAAAACAGAAAAAATAATAAAATGTGGAAAGGGGGGAATGTATTGAAGCCAAGACAACACTAGAGAAATATATATAATTATCACTTTAAAACTACCAGAATCGATAGCAGGAAAGTAACATTGAACACAGAACGCACAAGTTGTGCCAGTAATTTTGACCATAATAACCAACAGTATAAATATTTATATAATTTTAAAAGTTGGCTATGTAGACAAAACACACAACTCGTGTTTTGAGGATTTTATGAAATTGAGAAGTCAAAGAATTTCTGAAATGAGCTAAGGAAGAGTAAAGTCCCACAGCACTCGAGGTTCAGGCCATGAAAGGAAAAATAGAATTTATAATATATATGCTTTTTATAGAACAGGGAGAGCTTCTGCTTCACGTGCTTGAAAAGTATGAGTTATTGATAAGTGACTGGCCCCCCAGTGGCACAACGGTATGTCTGCGGACTTACGACGCTAGAAACCGAGTTTCAATACCCGTAGTTAGCAGAGCATAGATAGTCCATTGTTTTGCTTTGTGCTGAACTTTAAAGAAACAAAGAATAGGTGACTGAATATTTTCATTGATACATTGTAAAGTTTAAGTACAAGTGCTACTGGCAGGGACCCAAAGGAGCGTCAGAAGCCATAAGCTGTAGAACTAAGGTAGGAAAATGCAATCCATTAACCTAAACAAATTCGTAAAGCTGAGTGTTGAACAGGTTTTGGTATCAGATATGCAGAGGCAGGATTTTTATAAAAAAAAATATTGTCATAATCAATTTGGAGGGGTGGGGAGGATAAGAGTTTTGTACATAAATAAAAGAATTTGCTGATTTGCATCCTAAGAAGAACTAAATACAGCTCGAAGAAGATAAAGTTGGTTGTGACCACCAACAAGCAAAGGAGATATATCAGCGTTCCAACTCCATTTTATATTGGGCAACAAACCTTCTTAGTTATCTGAAGATGAAGACCAGGGCATATATTTCTGCATGAGAAGACCATATATTTGAAATTTAACGCTGCAGAACAAGCCCCCAAGTAGCAATCTAACTTTAAAAAGCTCAAGAGATTTTATATACAATGCTACAAGATATTATTTCATGTAACCTACTAAATATATAAACTCTATACATTCAAGACAGTAATTCTGTTAATCTTTAAATAAAACGAAGCTAATTTGGTGAACTGGTAAAAAATCGAACAAGGTTTTTTTCTATATATTCTGCCCCAGCATGACCAGATGGTTAGGGAACTTGACACCCAATCTGAGGGTCGCGAGTTCGAATCTCCATCCCTTTCAGCCGTGGGGGCGTTATAATGTGACGGTCAATCCCACTATTCGTTGGTAAAAGAGTAGCCCAAGAGTTGGCGGTGGGTGGTGATGACTAGCTGCCTTCCTTCTAGTCTTTCACTGCTAACTTAGAGACGGCTAGCGGAGATTGCCCTCGTGTAGCTTTGCGCGAAATTTAAAAACAAACAAACCTATATATTCTATGAATCCATAGGTTAGTAAAACGAAGCTAATGTGGTATACTGGTTACAAATGATACAACTATTTTTCTCTATATGTTCTATGAATCCATAGGTTAGTAAAACGAAGCTAATGTGGTATACTGGTTACAAATGATACAACTATTTTTCTCTGTATATTCTATGAATCCATAGGTTAGTAAAACGAAGCTATGTGCTATACTGGTTACAAATGATACAACTATTTTCTCTATATGTTCTATGAAACTAGAGGTTAAAATCCCATCTTTGAAGACTTTTTTAAAAATATTTTAATCAAACGTTCAAAACATACAAGGTAGCAAGCAAACAGTAAGTTTAAAATATTTTTATGTCTTAATTAAAGAATTAAATACTGTATGTTTGGGTTGCAAATAAGTATTACTATAATGTATCAGCAAAGTTGGCATTTCTGCCTTTGAAGCTCTTAAGAACACGAAACTACAAAGTTGGATCCCCACTTTAAAATGTGATTTTTACCAGATACTAAGTTATAAAAGTGGATCTCCACTTAAAGATGTGATATTAAACAAAACACTAAGTTACAAAAATGGATCCCCACCTAAAGATGTGACATCTACAAAAACACCAAGTTCAAAAAATGGATTCCAACTTACAGGTGGGATATTTACAAAACCACCAAGCTTCAAAAGTGGTTCCCCACGTAAAGATGTGAAATCTATAAAATATACCAAAATAGAAAAAAGCCTCAGACTTACGTATATGTGACATATAGGTAAAAAATTCATGGTGCCTTCTGTAATCTTACTTTTTATTTTTTGGTCATTTCATTATATTTGTACCATTACTAACATCTGTCATAGCAGAAGAGTTTGTGCTATTTAAGACTAGCTGGAGTACCCGTCCCCTGGACCGAAGTTATGTAAATTCGTGATTAATGAAAGCTTATAAAAACAAATCAAAATTGTAAATAAGCCCATAAAAACAGCAACACACAAAATGTGAAACCGAAAATTTGAATGTATCTCCGCATGGATCCAACAAATCTTCATGCCAAATGTGGTGAAGATCCATCAACAGTGGGCGAAGTAGTGGTAAAAAACACAAAATTGCCCATAAAAACAGCAAAACTAAAAATGTGTACGTATCTCTCCATGGACCCAACAAACCTTCATGCCAAATTTGGCGAAGATTCATCAACAGAATGATATCAATCACGGTTTTCTATTTTAATTTCACAAGACGCCGACTGGGGATTCAGTGCACTGTCAAATAGAATCGGGGATACAAATAGAATCGCCTAGCGACGCCTCTGACAGAGCTACTCGGGAGCACCTTTGAAGAGAAAATCTGATAAAGTTTTAAGGTAGGGGTGATTCTGATGGTGAGGGAGGATTTCGATACACGTAGTGGGCAGAGCACAAATAGTATATGTTGTAGCTTTGCGCTTAACAACAAACCAATGAATAGTATAAATTTTTGTTTCACAATGGTTATCTAAATCAGTTCATTTATTGGTATTTCCGAATTCTTGCTTTTCCATTACCGATGGAATCTTTTTTTATTTTATCAATTTATTTTAATCTATTTGACTTTTTTCTTATAGATTCAGCATTTTGATTTTATAGATTCTACCTATGACTAACCCTAGCTTTGTGTGTTATCACACTAAGAACTTTGATAAAGTTTGATAATTTTGTTTTGTAATGCGGCAGCAAGATTGTTTGTTTTTGTTTAAGGCAAAGCTGTACGATGGACCATCTGCGAAGTGCCCAACGCAGTGGTCAAAACTTGAATTTTCGCGTTATAAACTCTCAAAGTTATAGCTGACTACCGCGAGTGGAAACAGTGGGGAAGGGAAACGGGAAAAAGAAGTTAAAACAAAAGGATGAGAAATCATATATTAAAATTCTACGTCTTTAAAGTTTGTGTACCAGCTAGTTTCTCTTTAAACTAACAAAGAAAAGTCTTTCGGTATATCAGTGATATGTTTCTTGATTTTTATAATTTTGTCTGAGATACAAGTTCATAATTGGTGGGGTCACCCAGTGGCACAGCAGTATGTCTGCGGACTTACAACGCTTTACTTACTTTAAAGTGCAACCAGTTAGTGTATTTAGCATTTAAGTCCACATCTGAAACTAGAACAAGAATGACAAATACGTGATTTTCAATCTTAAAAAGTATAACTAGGTTTCTTAAGTCCTAATTACGACTACTTTAAAAAAAATGACACTTTAAGAAATCAAGTAATCTCAAGGTATCTCCTCCATTTTTAACTATTTCTTACATTGAACATTCACTATCAAAAATATACACATTTCAGTAGGTCATTTGTTCACATAATAATTTAGTAAGTTCAGTTCTTCATATTGTGTAAAAGAAACTTGCTACGTATTATTGAATATCTTGAATATATTTTTTACGCCCAAGTGCACAATGCACAAACCAAGTTGGTGGTTATAAAAGTATGAGAGAGACTGAGTGTGGCCTAGTAGTTAGCATGCCGGGCTACGAATTGGCAGGTCCCAGGTTCGAGCTGCGATATGTCACTGAATTTGCCTTTCACTTATGGAAGAGTGGTTTTGTAAACGTGACAGTCAACTCTACTATTTGTTTAAAATAAGGGTATTGCATAAGTGAGAAGAGAAATGGTGATTCTGACTGGTTTCGCTATCTCTGGTAAGCAGTTATAAAAATAGGAGAGAGAGAGAGAGATGGCTATGTTTGAACCTTGAATTTCTTTGGGGCACGGGTTGACCTTGTAATACAGCTCTTGATTTTAAAGCTGACAAGCCGAGTTCGAATCCCTGCGATACCACAACATATTCCCTACACTTTTAAGCTGTGGGTGCGTTAAAAGAGTGAGAGTCAATCTCTTGGTGTGGGTGTTTGGGTGGTAAGGTACTTCTGACTGTCTGCCTTCCTTTTGGTCAATAGTTTAAATTAGGGACATCGGCAGATAGATTGCTTTGTTAGTTTTGCAATTCATAAATACCAAATACAGATACTGACCTGCTATTCAAGTTGAAACTTCAAAATATACATAACGAAAAACTACAGCATTATAACATGTTACATCGTATATTAGCACTTCTTATATAAAGAGAACAAAAATTATCGGTTAAATCTTTTTACAAGTAATTTTATGATCAATATATCAAACGTAATTAAATTTGATAGTATAACCACGTTTCCTGGTAAAAGTTTGTACGTGTGTGTTAGTATATATATATATATATAACTTGACAATTCAAATATATATATATATAACTTGACAATTCAAATATATATATATATAA
>NW_013666218.1:302807-318438 GCF_000517525.1 Limulus polyphemus
ATTCAAATATATATATATAACTTGACAATTCAAATATATATATATATAACTTGACAATTCAAATATATATATATATATTTATAACTTGACAATTCAAATATATATATATATAACTTGACAATTCAAATATATATATATATATAACTTGACAATTCAAATATATATATTTAATGCGCGAATATTCCTTTTATTGGTATAAAGAAAAGAAGCTCCAGAATGTCTTTTTTTCTGCCTCATGTAAATATTTCCAAAGAAAATCGACCTAGCTCCTGTTGGTACTGCATCAGTTAACTAATAACATACGTAATATGCATTTTCTTTTGTTTAAAGATTCTCGAAGGTTTCGCGTCCATCTATGCATTTTGGTTTGAAATGTTTGGATATAAAGGAGTTCATGAGAACTCCAGCAGATGTTAATGTATTATATAAGTACAAAACCAGTGGTGACGAAGCTGCTCTAATGAAATATAGATCCCATTTCATGGTCGTGGTGATATATCATCAACTAGCTGACTGAAACATGAAAACAAGATAGTGTTAGTCCTGCTGATATGGATGGCTCCGTATCTTCGGATTATAGTCATTAAATAACACATATTGTGCTCTTTTGTACAACTTTAAAAGTGAATGTAATCCCCTAGAAAAGAGAGATAAATTGAGTCAGTTATGCCTGCCTTGTGTTGATAGTTCCCAATCTGTTTTCAGAACGAGAAAACATGATAATAGGATTTCTACTGCTTTATAAACATACATTGCTATTATGAAACACGACGATAAATCTCTAATTCTATTTAATATTTTCAATATAATTTCTGTCTAAATATCAGCTGTTTTTCCTGCTTCTCTAAGTCACTTTCCAAACATCGATTATTATCCTAATAATGACGTTACATAAGGTTGTTATAGAATTCTGTCCAACATACTACAAAATATCAAATTTATGTTGATTTGATTATTTTATTAATAAGAATAGATCTGTATCATCAAAACTTTTTCTATGAAATAACATAAAAGGGTTATGAGAATTAACTATGTGGTAATGTTAGACGAACTAGACCCAACAAGTAAGCCACTAGACCACAATGTTTGGAACTTCGTTTAAATTTCTTTATCAGAGGTATACATCAGTTCTACTAGAAAGGGAATGCGATGAGTGTCTCACAAATTAGAATACCTTTATTAAGTAGATAAAACAACGAGACTTGGAATATGAGCGTCTATTGACAAGCATACTTACAACTTTCATCTTTTAGTATCTTGTCAGCGTGAGAAACTTCATTAAACAAACGTCAAAGCTTTTCTGTCAAAGCGATAGCTTTGTTGAGAACTGTATTACAATCCTAAGCATCACCAGAACATGGTCCCACTCATGTCATCAGGCAAGTTGCATTAACAGAAACGGAAAAGTAGAGTCTCCAACTTTTCTATTTGCACATAGAGCCTACATGACAAACAAGTCATTAAGACCAATTTACGAATTTCTCAACATTTTAGCTAGGTATGAACACAAATAAGTCATGGGCCTAGTGTACAAATGTATGATTCTCTCCTAATGGCAAGAGAGTTCAAAAATGGATACATCGTCCTCACCTAGAACATGTAACTAAGCACAGAAGTTTGTACTAAACTGTTGTTTAAGTTGCATGAATAAAGATATGCTCATAGACTATGTTACAAAAAGATTAGTATATGATATCTAAATATAAAAACTAAACATATCTGCCCATCATTTGGCTTACGTCGTTCCAGCCGTCCTTGATTTATATTCTAATCATATTCAGAATTTAAGCCAAAACTAAACCTGATGCATAGAAATAACAATCTTAAGTCCAGACAACACAAGCGTCATGACACTTAAATGGGACAATGTGAACTCTAATATAAATCGAAGTGCTGTTTAACTTAGCAAAATATTTTAATTTTAGATACCTTATGTGCAAAAAAGACAAACACATTAAGCAGATTGATTATAAACTTCGTCACACAAACCTTATATTCTATTCAATGAATATAAATTTCTATACAAGAATAGCACAGATGACTGTTTTGAGCCTCATTAAAATGACAAAATGCATTTGCTTTAACATTTTTTAAGAGCTACAGATTTTCAAAACAAAAGTTACTGATATGCGCTTGCAACATGGAAGTAACTCAGTTTTTGCCAAGTTTGGCTGTACCCTATACTTTGATAGCTCAGTTTGTCAAACTAGGAATAGTAACATATACGTGATGCAGGAAAGTGTATTAAAATTCTTTTGGGAGCTAAAGGTGTTTGTTACTGTCGAGCTAGCTGTGCACTGATTGAACCAAGAATTGGAGGTGAGATATATCGATAGGTTGGAGAGATAGCTAGAACACTATGTAGAAATACGTTGACCAGATGACGAAGAGAAGATTGATAAAAGTATGTTTCTAGCTATTCACAATGAGTCAGAAGAAGATGAGCTGATGGTAGAATGGCTCACCTTATTAGAGAGATATATCGTGACAACAACTTTGACCTCTAAACTGATATGGTTTGAACAGAAACTGGAAACTGTTAGGATTGCCTTATGACCAAAGCTGCAACAATCAGCCAAAAAACATAGCAGAAATATGTAGTAATTCTGAAGCAAGTCACCTGAAATCCACTAGATTGCAACGAGTAGGGTGGATAATAATATTATATATAATATTTAAAACAATAACAGCTGGAATAGTAGAATAGCTATTGAGGACTGCTGAAAGAACTAAACACATCCCTTGCTTTCAAGTCAGTCCGGTATAACTCTGTAGAGAACAATAATAGTTTGTCACAGGGGTAATCAGCCGAGACTATTTGTGTGTATACGTGTGTGCAATTTTATATCTTATCTATAAACAAGGTCTTACATTCAGGAATAAAGGGCCTGACACATCCTCCAAGTGTGAAGTGAGTGGAATATGCTTTTCAAAAGTACGATAAATTAACTCAGAGCGTGGTAAATCCCAGTGGAAACCCATTGTTTTTTGTTTAATTTTGTCTATGTTGATTTTGCTCATGATGCTGGCAGAGGAGGGTTTTTGACCCATAGCTGGTAGGATAGCAGCAGGCAGTGTGGTATAGATGTTGGCAATAGGCTAATACATTAACTGCATTTTACTGTTCCTATTATATTGTCCTGTATTGGTCTGTAAGTACATTAGTATGTACTGTAACGAACAGCAGACATATTGAACCAGTTTGCGTGAAATATCAGGGTAAAAAGTACTAATTTTGCTGAATTTGTCCTAATATTTTTTATCATTATAATGATAGAGTTGGCTTTTGAAACTCATAAATTGTAGACTTGTAATGATCAGCGTGGCTACAAAAATTGGTAGATGACCCTAATAATAAACTTTGGTTGCCATTGATTACTGTATATGTGGAATTTATATACAGTTACTGCATCAACCAACTTCAACCACCTATTCCATACTTTCAGCTACTATACTGCTCGATCAGAAGCATCTAAGAGGACCTCTAGTATCTCTCAAAGCCCAACTCAACGCTCACATAGGCTCACAACTACATCAGGGGTCCTCAATCTTTAGCTCTTTGACATTCAATAAGCACAAGCTCAAAGAGAATCTAGTTCTTCTACTCCCATTAAAACTATTTTTTTTAATATTCTTAAGTTGTAGTGGTGTTACTCCTCTCTTGATTTTCAAAATAATTTTTTTCAGACCATGAGAACCGAAACTTAAAAATATACATTTGTTAGCCTCTCAACAAAACTGAAACTGTTTTCCAACTATCTGTTTTCCGTGATAAATTCTCAGTTGCAGAGACCTAAACTATTCAGATGCACCTCCAAATGATAACAGCACTTGAAAGTATGGATTTTTAAGTAAACCTTTCAATTCTGAGCACTTGTACCCAAAAGTGACTAGAAACTCTTATATACATTTATTTTGTATTGTATGCATTTCTAAATGAATCGTAAAAATGTGGTAATATTTTCAAATAGTGATAAGTTGTTCCTTATAGAGTTTGTAATAATTTCACTATTTTATAAAAAAGGCTTAAACTTAATTGAAATATATGTAATGAAATGAAATTTAAGAGGCTCGTAACGAAGTCATGCTTAATAGCATAGACTACATGACAGGGTGTTACTTTATAAATATATGAAATCATGTAACTGTGAAGTGTAGTTCAGGCACGTTGCTCGTGCTGCAAATTAAAATCGTACATCCACTAAAATAAGTGCATCTAGTTACGTGATATTAACATGTATGTTACGATGCAGATGACAAGAATATCAATCCTATAAGAATATGGTATATTTACAAAGAATCAAGTTAATTAGAAGCACCAATTCCCTGCTACTTTGTGTGTGTGTGTGTGTTCGTGCATGTGTGCGCGTGTGTGTGTATCTTTCAATATTAATGAATGTTTAGGATTAAACTTAATCGTTAGTACTTTTCAACATATACTTGAAATGGATGAATCGAAAATCCACGTTCCTTCGACCCGCGAACGTATGACGCTTGAAATCGGGGTTCGATACTCGTATTAGGCACATCACAGTTAGCCCATCGTGTAGCTTTATGCTTAACTACAAACAAATCCTTCGAATCTTAAAGAACTGGAATACGCATAAGACACGAATTGTTCATACAGTTCCCTGTTAATATCACGGGTAATTTTTTGTGATGTTTTTTATCTTGTTCGAAGATGAATGGATAATGAAACATCACTAAAAATTGTCAATTAAAAGAAATTCAACTCCGCATAATTTCCAAAACTGTTTGTGCTTAAAAAAAGTCGTTTATATTTTAGAACTTATCTTTGTATTTGAATTTATACTCGCATATACAGTCACATACTAATATTGCTACTATACTCACTATTTTTGGTGATAGCTCCGTCATTGGTCGTAAGAAAGAGTTTTAAAAACTATAGCTAATAGCATTTTTCTAGTCCTAGATAAAAGCGCTATTATTGGTAAATATTCCATATTAAGTAAAGCAACGATAGTCCTAAACGTACTTGGTAAAAGTACAGCTGTAGCATATAGGATTACATCATCGCTTCAATTTGACTTTCGTAATTACTCTTAGATTGCCTTAATATTAAACCATTTTCAATGCATAGCTGCCAACTTGCTTCATCAACACACGCTCTACTTACACAACATACAAGTACGTGTTGAAATACTATAATTAGGATCCATAGCTGCGATTCAGGAAAATATTTTAAATAAACTCTTCAGGTTTAATTGACGTAGAATAATAAAGTATTCATAAGGGTCAATTTTAACTCACACATGTATATATGCAAAGCTTTGCTTTCCACTGCTGGCGGAAAATCGTGTTGAATTGAAACGGAATGAAAACGTAAAGCCTTATAACGATTTTACTGCAAAACATTTACATTTAATTTATCTATTATCAATTAGTGATATAAGACCCAGCAGCAGCAATAAATCGTAAAGCCAGAAAAGTCTGTAAATATTAGGACAGTTACTTGGTAACTGCAATACTTGCTCTCCGCTCAACTCCTGCAGCCTATTGGAGTATATAACAGTGATAACATACAGTAACATACTATAAATAATCATAAACCTATGTGCTGTTCTTCCATTAAGACAATATTAAAGGAAATTATAAACACTATTTTAGAGTATTTGAAAACACAATCTTAACGTAACATAGGTACAAGATAACGCTTATACTTGTGATAAGAATCATTGACTCCTAATTACTGGTATACATACCGTTCACTGACGGGAGGAAGAGGTCCACATATTCTATACTTTTACGTTTTTGCCTGTTAGAGCATCCAGTGTAAAGAAATTGACAAAAAAAAGAGATAAATTCATTAATTTCCTATGTAAAATACCTAGTCCTTCGTTTGTTAGTTAAGCGCGAAGCTATACATCGGGTTATCTGCGCTGTGCCCACCACGGGTATCGAAACTCGGTTTATAACATTATAAGCCTTCACACTTACTGCTGAGCCACTGGGGGCAAAATACTTAGTAAACCCTCAGCATTAGTTAATGGGATTGATTGTAATATTGGTGGAATTTGTATTTACATTCGTTGTGAGGCTCATATTTTATTAGGAAGCCTGTAACAAACAAATGTATGCACCCATAAGCAATTTAGTGCATGGTTTAGAAATACGTTTTTGAAAACGTCTATGAAATCCATATGGACCCAATCGGTAATTCTAGGGTTGAATAAGAACATTCAAATAAATAAGTAAAAATCCTTTACTCTACTTCAAAGTTAAGGTTGAAAAGAGGTACTGAATATGTTTTGTTTTTTTCTGATATTTGTGATAGGACATTTACTGAGCAAAGTTCAAGAAAAACGAATCTACGTAATGCGTAGTGATACCTACTAATCATGAAATTATAACTGTGTGAGTTCGTAAGATCAGTTTTATATAATAATAATGATAATAAAAATATCCTATTCTATACCTTTCTCATTGACCATAGAGAGATAATTGAAAGAGTTAAATGTTAAATTGTTGCCATACATCATTAAACATAATTTATTTTATAAATATAATTTGCATAGTTTAATTTGGAAGCTGGAATGTTAATATTAAGGATTTTGATTAGAGCTTGTTTACAAACATCATCAAGTTGAAGATCACTTAGATTAATTTTAACCTGAGTAATTTTCAACTTGATGATGCTTCTAAACAAGCTCTAATTAAAGGCTTTAATTTTAACCTTACAAACTGGTGGTGTAGCATAGCGATTTGGTTTGTCGTTATTATTTATCTAAAATAATAAAAGTCAACTTCAGATTAGTAATGAGTCTTCAGACCAATATTCTGTTGAAACATATAATATGTTCTCTATACAAAATCATTTTCATAATGTTTATAAGTCGTTGTTTTCTATTCTGTTTGCATAATGGCTTCCGTATACATGTATTAACCATCAATAATTTGTTAAACATAAAATAACCCTTTCACAGAAAACGAAACTATGGTAGTAAAGCAAGTTTCGATAAATCATTAACTGTATTTGAGGAAGAAAACAAATCAATTTATCACATTAAACTAGTTGTATAAATATATTGATTAAATTTCAAATTCTACGCTAATTGTGAAAACTCCAAGTTATATTTAACTGTATATCCATTCATAGTGCATTACTGAAAACAAAACAAAAAAAACTATGACCAGTCTCACAGGTTAACTCGGTTTATGTACTTTAAACACCCACACACAATCTCTGTGTATGATCCATAAGGTCGAAGTTTTTGAAAACATATTCAGATAAAATATAAATCCTATCTTCAACTGTAACACATATTTCATTATAACATTTATATCTGGAATTTAATTTCCTTTGTAGTATATATTTCCTTTAATTAAAACAAATTTATCTCTATGATCTATTATACCATTTACTTTAGTAATATAATAATTTTATTTAAAATAACAATAGCATTCCTTTTATCTGGCTTAATTATTATTCTTACTAAGATTAACAAGAGTTTTTGAAAATATTCAACGGATAGGTTACGTGATTTACTTCCAAAATTATAAAAACGAAAAGAGGGTAAAGCTTAAACTACTAATATAAGTCAGTAGTAAAAGGAAATACACTGCAACATTTTTACTGTTTCAATAAAGATTCAAACACAGACAAATGACTATCAAACTTTAGTGTTCCTGGAGACGAACAGAAAGTTAAACCATGAGCTAAGCTCCTTTCTTTGTATCATTAACTTAATAGGTAGATAAATTTGTGATGACGTTTTCAGGTTTATTCGGAAGAGTCTGACCTTGTGACAGGAACGACGTGAATTCAGTTTACATGAGTGGCTAATTCTACATTGAATTAATACACTGTTACTATTTGGATCAATCACATTTCTCAAATAAATAGAATACAAAGCACCAACTAGGATTTGTAAAGCAATAATTGAGGGATTTAATTGTGTACTCAAACTTCTATATCAATTACAAACGTATATTACTTTATAACATTTTTTTTCATAAACTGTATTTGTGCTTTTTTGTAAAACTAACATTGACGGATCCTATAAGATGACATTTAAAATTTTAAAACTGTGGTAGTTTAAGTTGTGCTAAGTGGTGAAAATTATTATGTGTGACTAGATCTAATTGTCCAGGCCCCCCAGTGGCACAGCGGTATGTCTGCGGACTTACAACGCTAGAAACCTGGTTTCGATACTCGTGGTGGGCAGAGCACATATAGCCCATTGTGTAGCTTTGTGCATAAGTTCAAACAAACGAATTGTTCAGGTTTAAAATTTTATAATATCTACCAATTAAAGTCCCGACAAAACATTTATTGTTAGAAAACTTCAATATAGCTAAAACACAACGTTAAGCTTTTAAGTGCTAATAGTGTAGTGCATCAATGTGTTTGAATATTATTTTAAACCTTATAGACTGAGTTTCTAGTATAACAATGTAATTAAATATTATTTTTAGCCTAACGCGCTTGTGGTGTAGTGTAGCAATGTGTTTAAGTATTATTTTAAACTAAACAGGCTGATGTTGCAACATAGCAATGTATTTATATATTATTTTTTAACTTTACAATCTGGTAACGCAGATCATCAATGTTTTAACAGCTGGTTCGCGAGAAAGAGCATCTTTTTTTTTTCTTTTTTTTTTGCACGTTTGGGTTGACTTTTAAAAATTGGTTTATTGTACTATTTTATTTGAATCTGTGACATTTATATCGACTGTAAATCGGTACGAGATATGAAGAATGCATTAAAAATTGTAATCGCCCTCCAAATATGGAACCTATTTCAAACTAGTTATCTCTTTTTTTTTTCACAGCGGCATCCATGATGAGAAGGCGCTAAGTAGGGAAGTAAATGTAGATTAGAGTATATTTGAAATTAACAAGTTATTACATGTTGTTTTCAGTTCAAAACATTCATATTTATACTAATGTAAGCAAACAATAAAAACTGATTTTATTACCACAATTTATCGGTGGCTTTATTAGCTACTGAGATCCCACAATACTAAATAAACAAAAATATGCTATAGATCCCTACAGTAGAAAGTTTAACACTCGTATTATGTACGCCACGAAGCAATAAGACAATTGATCGAATTTACTAGCCTGTTGGGAACAGTTCATTAGTGCAGGGTGGGTGTGCATTTAAATGACTGCTTCTCAAATGCCAAAGTTCCCGACAGCTCTACAAACCGATCAAGAAGAGCATCCTTGTAATCCATTGGCCATACCTCGACGTCCAACCTTGGTGTTAACAAATCAACAGTGTTGTTAAAAGCTTCGTTCGGCAGCATTGTGTGCTATATCATGGGCAAAAACCGTTCTATCCCTCCCTGCAATGCTCATAAAATATTCGCCTGGCTGTGCAGTGCTATCGTATAATTGGTAAAGGATGTTTTCTGCTTCTGCTTAGCAAACAGTTGGTTACTTAGCTCTTTATCTGAGGAACTGATTGAAGGCTGTACTCATGCGGTTTGTCTGCCTCTAATTACGGAAGTATCTTCTCAGCTGAAGCTTAGTGGAACTTATCAATAAAAAAAAACTCATTGATTTCTTCCTTATAAGACCAACGTCTTTCTCCCCACATTTTGAACGCCTAACTCATCCAAGTGCAAATATGTATCTTCAAAGTTCCATGTGTCAATCATTTTAACTAAACCCATCTCTCTACTTGATGTGTCACCTAGGGAGTTGATAGCATGCATTTAGCTCTTATATTCTTATGCATGTCTCGTATCCATCCATTTAGACCCTAATACACTTTTAATCAAAATACAGGCACATACGAAGCGATTCAGAAGTTCGTTGACAGACAAATAATTCAGAAATTGAGAGCTACAAGAAAAAAATGTTTATGATATGGAACGAGGTGTTGTGGGCCTACCCTATGACTTTTTGAATAGAACACGAAGAGAGAAACCTCGTATGCATAGCCGAGACTCACTAACCACTAATAAGCATTACATTCAAAGTAAATTGCATCTACTGAACACATAGTTTTCAGTTGGCCAGCTCTTCCGAATGTTGAAAGTTTTATTTGGGTAACTTTTTACATACATTTTTATTAGTTTCTGATATCCGCGCAAAGCTGCACAAGAGATATATCTACACTAGTTTTCTTCAATTTTGAACTAATAGACTAGAGGAAAGGCATCTAGTCAATAGCACCCACCACCAACTACTGGGCTACTCTAATCGAATAATAGAATTTAACCTTTACTCTCTATACAATTATGATAAACTTACAGGACGAAATTACGGAGCACAATTGTTTTGTAGATACGGACATAAACCACAGACCCTTGGATCCACTACCTTTGTTGTTGTTGAAAACAGCTATAAAGGTGATGATTTATAATGGCAGTGTGTCTTTGCGTTTGACAACTTGGTTTATCATATATATATATGTCACTGGTTGTTTAATTGTGATGCTTTTGTTGTTAGAGCTTAGACCATATAGCTTATATGATCCACAAAGTGGAATAACTTTGGCAGTAAACTCTTAATAAAACAATGCTCGCTGTTAAGTATTAAAAGAGTTCATATGTCTTTTATTTATAAAGAATGACTTTATATAGATCAGCAAATTGTTGCGTGATAATACACTTTACCCTGTAAAAAGAGTGGATTTGGTTGAATTTCAGATTGACATTCATTATTGACAAATCTAAGGAATTCCAAGTCGTTGCCTTTACGAGTTACAAATATTTCTATTTCATTGAAATCATCCAATATTATGGCATATCGAAAGCTCCCTGCCTTCTAAGTACGTGTACGGTTTGGTTTTAGTGGAACACTCCTGAAGAAGCTGTAAAGCGAAATGTTGAGTGTCCAATTAAAGAAGAATAACAAACTTGGTGTTATAAGATCGTTTATTTCCAGCATTAAAATATCTTTTATACAACAATATACACTACAGAAATTATATAATGAGTAGCCATTTAATCGAACTAAAATGACATGGTAACAATCCCACTAAGGAAATTACACCCAAGAACGGGGGTTAGCTGAATGATTTCCAATAAAAATCAGTGGTGAACCTGAGTTTTTGTTAAGCATAAAGCTACACAATGCACTATGTTGAGCTGTTCCCACCGCGGGTATCTAACCCAATTCTTTGCGTCAAAAGTCCTGAGACTAACCGCTGAGCTACTGGAAGGTACTCCATAAGGTTTCAAACTATTTTTTTTTTACATGGTTATCATGACTAATGACCAAGGTGGGTGTGATGGTAATTTAAAAACTCACACATAAAAAAATGTATCTTAAAACAAAACTGTGGTCAGTCGGTTTTCCAATGTCTTTCATGACTGTGTCATTCAACAAAAAAAAAACATAATTGTAGAAAAATATATAGTTTTTGTCAGGTTATATAACCTGCCAAGCACTATGATTTTGAGCTATATGGCCTTTTATCAGGTCAGGAGAGTCATCCAATGATCATTTTGTATATGATTTTATGTGGTAGTGTCAGCCTGATGTACTTTTCATTCGCCCATCTTATTCTAATTCCAAGTGAATAATGGCTTATTTGAGTACTTCATTTCCATACGACGAACTTTAATTAGTCAGTGATGACTCTACCTTTACTCATTTTTTTTCATTTTGAAACTGAGTAATTTTTTTTTAATTTAAAAATATTTACATTTTATTGCTAAAGGATGAGTTTCACTTTATGAACAAAACTTAAAAAAATTAGGTAACTTTAAGTTTGTCAATTCTCAGTTCGTTTTTTTATGGTTAGTTATATAATACCCTCATCGTGAGCTATTTGAACATGACTTGGAGTTGGAAGTACAACGACAGCCTTGAAGAACCAAATGTTACAAAACCATCCACCGTTATATGATACACCCTGATCATTAGTGACAAAGTCTCAAATAATATGGTTATAATGAATATATGTTTGGAAGTAGAAGTTACTTATATTTGAAAAGCTGAGAAAACTGCATTTTTTACAATGGAACATTGTATAAAGCAAGAATTACACATATACAGTCTTTTCATCAAGTATGCAAAAAATGGTTTTAAATTTCTATGCCTTAAATTAAAAACGTGATAATGTTTGATGTAGATTGAATCTTTAATTTTTATGAACTAGAGTATTTGTAAGGAATGAACTTATATTAGCTTTTTTTTTTACATTTTAGTTAATTCATGAATTATTGATACTAAGCTAGTGGTAGTTAAAAAAAGAAGACTAATAAAATGGTCTTTAGTTTGCTGTGTCCATTTTAGCATAGAACTATATGTTGGAATTGTTTGTTTGTTTTTAAATTTCGCGCAAAGCTACACGAGGGCTATCTGCGCTAGCCGTTCCTAATTTAGCAATGAAAGACTAGAGGAAAGGCAGCTAGTCATCATTACCCACCACCAACTCTTGGGCTACTCTTTTACCAACGAATAGTGGGATTGACCGTCACTTTATAACTTCCTCACGATTGAAAGGGCGAGCATGTTTGTTGGGACGGGGATTCGAACCCGCGACCCGCATATTCCGAGTCGAGCTCCCTAACCACCTGGTCATGCCGGACCATATGTTAGATTCTATTACTGATTCCTTTATACGCTAAACCTTTCAACTTTCATGCCTACGTAAATGTTCCCTGTTTTCCATATTCACCACATCCTCTGTCAATGGCTGGTAGTCCTCTGTATAGTAATAGCCATTAGGTAGTCCACCATCATAGGGGTGGTAAGAACTTTCAGTGGTATATCTCCTCCACTATTCATCCACAAACCTGAATGGCTGTCATTACCATTTGGTTCTTGCTCTAGCAAGTATATCATTCTTAGAAATAAGGTAGAAGGTAAAATAACAAGTTCCAAAACATCATGTTCATTTGGATAGCAACTTGACATTTCTTACATAGTTACTTACGTAAAGGTTAGAAACTGCGTTTGGTTAAAAGTTATAAACATGAACATTTACCATAATTAATTTTACGGTATGGGGCAAAAGTTGGTACTCAAGAAAATTTTACAAAGGCAAATGAAACCAATTTAATGCTTGTTTGTTTTAGCATAAGTTGTTAGAAATTAAATTATAACTATGTTATAAATGAAACAACTGTATAATAACTTTTACCTCATACTGTTTACATTTATATAACAAAAATAATTAAAACTTCATATAAATCCATATACATAATGTCTAAAAGTTACAAACCAGTTTATTGTGTTAACAAAAGCACTTTCAATATTGTTTGATCCTCAGTTCAAGTAGAATTGTTATCAATAGTTAAAAACTGTAAGAACATATAGCTTTAAAACAGAGGAGACAACCAGAAGCTGTATCTAGTAACTTCAGAGCTACACAAATTTGTTTTGAGTTTAAACTTACATGGAGATGACACGCGGGTCTTTGTACGTTTCCATAACAAATATCTGAAATAATCTGTGTGGTAATTGCCTCCGTGTGAAGCATTATGAACTAAAGTACAAAGTAATCGGATATCGGTATAACTATAACCTGTGGACAAATGAGTTTTTCGTTAATATCCATTTTGTCATACAAAGTACTTCACGTGATAAAAGTATGGGGACTTATAAATATTTCAATGTTTGGTGGTGACTAAATACATAAATGAAAATTAATGCATGTTTTTGTAGTGGTGATTGAAACGATGCATTACTGAAAAATAATACATGTTTGGGGCTCTAAATCTTTAGCCATGACTAAAACAGCACATAACAGGAAAACAGTATATAACTGATGGTCGATAAAACAGTACATAACAGGAAACAAATACATAACTGGTGGTCAATAAAACAGTACATAACAGGGAACAAATACATAACTGATGGTGACTAAAACAGTACATAACAGAAAAACAATACAGAACTGGTGGTCAATAAAACAGTACATAACAGGAAACAAATACATAACTGGTGGTCAATAAAACAGTACATAACAGGGAACAAATACATAACTGATGGTGACTAAAACAGTACATAACAGAAAAACAATACATAACTGGTGGTGACTTATACAGTACATAAATGATGGTCAATATAACAATACATAACAGGAAACCAATACATAACTGGTGGTGACTAAAACAGTACATAACCAGTACTTAACTGGTGGTGACTAAAACAATATATAACAGGAAACCAGTACTAACTAGTGGTGAAGAAAAACAGTACATAAAAGAAAACCAGTATATTTGTGGTGGTAACATCCAATCCTGAAATGTTTAAGATATTCAGTTGATAAGTGGTGACGAGATGATGACTTACAATTAATTTTGAACAATCATAATGCTGGTTACAAATCAATAGGAATATTAAAGCTATTATATGTAAATCACCTTTTGAAAGATGATCAAGTTGGTTTATTTTACTCTCATATTATTAGCATTATTCCTATATCTATATTACGAAATCGTCGGCATTTCAAAAAATAAATCAACAATCTCGTGAAATGTGATTAAAATTAATTGAATTTATTTGGCAATTATAAGGATAAGAGATTTGAATGGAAACTTGGCACACAACGTTTCGTAAAGGAAGAATGCACTTAAGATATATATATATATATTTATGGGAGCTTGTCTTATAACACCTCAATCAGTGTGTTTAAAGTTGAAAATTTTTGTTTTTTAGAATTGGCTAAAAATAATATTAAAGCTTTCTTTATTTACCGTAAACATGTACAACCTTGTCCCGATTAAAGACCATTTTATAGGCACAGATCCGTAACCAAAATCTCAAAATTCAATTCAGTTCATGTATCGAACAAAACTAAAACTTTTTTCTGGCAAATATTTCGTAGAACAGTTCATACCGGCCTTGAATATTCCATATACTGCATCTGCCTGGAATTTTATGCTAAGGAAAGCCTAATCACATGTGCCAAAACGTCAAATATTCGGCTATAAATGACAGTTTTTAATAAGAATGTCATTTTCCCTTATTTAATCTTAAAGTGGCAAACGAAATTGGCTATCAGTTTCATCTAAGTCACGAGATACCTTCCTTAGAATATTACTCACATATCAGCTGCTCATCCAAGGGGATATTTCTCGAGGTAACCAGTTAAAAGAGACTATTTGATATTCTTGTGCTATAAATCAATTGTGAGTTTTATGCCCCAAGGGACTCAGCAGCTAGCTTAATGGATTACTACGATGTTACATTTCGAGGTTAGATCCCTTCGATGGGCATCGATAGCCTAAATGCAGCTTGGTGTTTAACAACACAAAACATACTTTTGCGTTTGTTTCTTATACAAGAGAGCTGAAAAACAAAGCAGACAAAAATGTAATACAAATAAAGCAATGCCTAGCTCAAAACAAGCCCCCCAGTAGGACAGCGGTATGTCTGCGGACTTACAAGCTAGAAACCTGGTTTCGATACCTGTGGTGGGCAGAGCACAGATAGCCCATTGTGTAGCTTTGTGCATAAATTCAAACAACCAAAACTCAAAACAAATATATGTTTCTTGAGATAGTGACAAGAACAATGTATAATATAAAATCAATACGTTTTTCTTTTGATGGGGAATGAAACAACGCATGCTAGAAAATTAATACGTTTCTTATGGTGGTGACTAAAAGCATAAATGAAAGCTGTAACGGATTTATTATTATATATTTATTTTAATATCAACGTTTGTTTAGATTAAATTCATATTTAGAAACATACATA
>NW_013666218.1:318795-319810 GCF_000517525.1 Limulus polyphemus
GCATAGCTTATAGTGTTATTGCGAAACTCCCGCCTATTCTCCAAAGTTGTAGGAGATTCTCGAGAGTAAGAATCAACAACATATGTACGTACGTAAACGCTTAAATGTAGCTTTGTATTGTTATGTAATCTGAATTTTCTAGAAAGCCTCCACACGCCTATAAATATAACCAACGCGACGCGCCAAAAAAAAAGAGTATCTATTATTGCTTTGATATAGTTAGTGTGCTATGAACGTCGGAAGCTATAACTGTGATTGTTATAACGCTTATTAATTTGGACACTTCAGATATTTGGCCAGAAACGTTTATAAGTTTCGAATATTCAGTGGATTCATATGGGACATTTGTACCTTTACGAAGATGTTTGCCCCCAGTGGCTCAGCGGTATGTCTGCGGACTTACAACGCTAGAAACCGGGTTTCGATACCCGTGGTGGGCAGAGCACAGATAGCCCTTGTGTAGCTTTGTGCATAATCAAAACAAACAAACAAACGATATAACTTCAGTGGTAAAAGAAAATCGACCTGTAATCGGCGTGTGTGGCTGGTGAATAACGAAGGACAAAGCTAGCTAGCTCCCTGTTAAGTGAATTATACCTACGTCAACTCGTAAATAACTCGCTCATCGTGAACCCTCGATAAGATATTGAAGAAGTTCCAGACTAGAAAGAAGATTTTATATTGCTTATACGTTTATAAAATTTTTGTACATAAATCATTGTGTATAATAACTTATGGTAATAACTGTTATTGTACTTTGTTGTTTGTATATTAAAACGTATTTGTATAAAAAAGAAACTATGTGTATCAATCTTGTTGCCAAATATCATAAACTGACTATATATCGGCTCTTACATAACTGCTAAATCCAAAGTACAATTTAACTACTAAACATAAAGTATCATTTAACTCAATTTCAGACCTTTCGAAATTGTAATACGTCACATAATAAATTGGGGGCTCGTGTCCAAGATTTGAATCAGTTTGTTTGTTTGTAATTAAGGTGCACAAAGCT
>NW_013666218.1:320149-323068 GCF_000517525.1 Limulus polyphemus
CAATTTGATTTGAATCAGATACTAAATTCAATCTAAATTAAAATTTAAATCACAATTGAATTTATATTTATCAATGCCAAAAAGATTTGATCATGTCTGATTATCAAGATTTTCTTCAATAACCCTCCCTCGAACAACTAGAAAAATATAATAAAAATTAATTGCACGAAATTGCCAAAGTTTTAGAACTAGAAGTTAGAAGATCAATGAGAAAAAAGCCCATTATCGAAATACTAGTCGATGATGATTTGTTGCCTGAAGAAGCATTAGAGGAATACTCTAGTATACCCACTAGCCAATCAGGGTTGAGTGATAAAGATAAGTTAGAGATCCAGCTAAAACTCAAACAACTCAAGCTTGAACAAGCTCGTATCGAAGCCGAGAAAGGGAAAGAACAAGCTCGTCTTGAAGCTGAAAGAGAAAATAAATGCCTCGAAACCGAAAAAGCTCGCATTGAAGCCGAAAAACAAATTAGACTGAAAGAAATGGTAATTAGACTCAACACCGATCGACCAAGGCAAAAAGACTACTTTGAACTTAATCAAACTTTAATGAAAATGAAGTTGATAAATATCTCCAACATTTTAAGAAGCTTGCCAAAACCATGGAATGTCTCACCGAAAAATGGGCGTTATTATTGAAAAGTGTCTTAACTGGTAAAGCACAAGAAGCTTATGCTGCTCTCTCTTTAGAAGATTGTACGACTTATGATAAGGTTAAAGCAGCTATTCTCAAAGCATACGAGTTAGTACCAGAGGCTTATCACCAAAAGTTTCGAGGTTATCCCAAACAAGATAGTCAAACTTATATGGAATTTGCCCATGAAAAAGAGGTTTATTTTGATCGATGGTGTAATTCTATACATATTGGCAACAGTTTCGACAAACTAAGACAATTATGTCTAATTGAAGAATTTAAACGTTGTGCACGTGACGACCTCAAACTTACTTAAATGAAAAGAAAGTTGAAACACTACAGGAAGCAGCCACTCTTTCCGATGATTACACTTTAACACATAAAATCACTTTTCATAAAAAGAAATTCTTACCATATCAACAAAAAATCTGTATCGATTCAATCCATTAAAGTTGAAGATCCTTCTCAAAAATCCAGCTCCTCTAGTTCGAAATCTTTTGACAGTCATCTTTTTTAACTTTTTTAAAACAATCAAGGTCTGTCTGCCATTTTTTTTTAACCTGGTCATGTTATTTCTGATTGTTGGCGTTTGAAAAAGAAAATAAGGCAACACCCAATGCGTTTCTGTCCACATACGGACGTAGTTTCATCAGATCACCTTATGTTGTTGATTTGGCTACTGATATCAAGGCTGGTGTAATCAGGGAGGAATTTAGACCTTTTGTGTCTGTTGGTTCTGTGTCTTTGACAAATGACACTGGCAATCCCATACCCATACATATTCTACGTGATACTGGGGCGACTCAATCTTTGTTATTAGAAGGTATATTGCCTTTAGATTCGAGTTCTGCCACTGGTGAGTCTGTTATTGCTCAGGATATTGAGGTGGCTTTGTTAATGTTCCTCTTCATTACATTTTATTAGCATCAGACCTAGTTTCAGGACCGGTTGTGGTTGGAGTAAGACCTACTCTGCCAATTAAGGGTGTATCATTGTTGTTGGGAAACGATATGGCTGGGGGAAAAGTTGTTGCCGAACCTAAAATGGTTAGAGAGCCGATCACTGTTTCATCTAAGGATGATGTTATCACTGTGGAGAATTCTGATGTGTTTTCCTCGTGTGCTGTGACTCGAGCTAAGGCTAAGAAACTAAGCCAAAAACAAATGATAGACACGGATTCAGAAGACAATATTATAGATCTGTCTCAGACATTATTTTGGATCAGACAGGGATCTTGTGGATGATCGTCCTCATGACAATACCTCGGTGAGTGACAATTATGGACGTGTGGGATCTGATTCTGCTGGTGAAGTTCCATTTTCTAAAAGTAAATTGATAGCTGAGAAAGAGAAAGATATGCAGATATCTTCACTATTTAAATATGCACTCCCAAAAGATGAACTAGAGAAAGTTCCAAATGGTTATTTTTTGTATGCTTATGAGGAAATGGAGACCACCAGAAGTGCCAGCTTCAGAGAACTGGGCTGTTGTTTATCAAATCGTTGTTCCCAAAGCATATCATTCTGAAATATTGAAAGTTGCCCATGAACTCCCCATGGGAGGTCATTTAGGTGTCAACGAGACATGTGACAAAATGATGAGACATTTCTTTTGGCCAAATATTAGGCAAGACGTTTCTCAGTTCTGTAAAACTAGTCATACTTGTCAGTTATTCGGAAAATCTAATCAGAAAATTTTTGTTGCTCCTTTGAAACGTATCCCAGCTTTTTAAGAACGTAAGATCTGTTCTGAGGACATGATCTTAGTATTGTTAGCCACTATAGGATATATAATATAAAAAAGAAAAGAAAGAAAGAGACAGAAAGGTAGAAAGAAAGACAGAAAGAAAGAGAGAGAGAAAAATAAAAATAAAGAAAGAAAGGGAAAAGAAAAAACATAAGACTGTTAAACTGGGGTTTATCATTACAAGACTATAATTTGAATATAATCCATGTCAAAGGGGTTGATAACATTTGTAATGATGCACTCTCACGTGCTATGTAATTTTATGGTCATTAGGTTATTTGTATTGATTGTGTTTGTATACTGTAATGATTACTGAAGTGGTATAATCCTTTGAATAATGTATTGTTGCAAATGTATATGTATATATTAGGTCGTCAAGAAATTAATGTCGCTTTTTAGATGAAAAACCCGAACAACTTATATATCAAAACAAAACATTTATTAAATGAAATAGTCTCCATTCTTATCAATGATGCTCTTCCATCTTACAATCAGGTTGTTAATGCCCTTATTAAAGAAATACACTTGGCTTTGAAG
>NW_013666218.1:324068-345293 GCF_000517525.1 Limulus polyphemus
ATTGTAATGACAAGGACTGGTAATAGACTAATTTTTTCGATTTTCTAATGTCTCATTGTGAAATTTTTGGCTTTTATTTATATTGATTTCATTATCTTCATATTGTGATGATTTAATCACCTATTTACAATTAATATAATTTATTTTATCAGAACTATTGATTTATATATATATATATATACACATACTTGAAATTATTTCTATAGATGATAAAGGGATGAAAAAAGTACATTACAGTAAATAATATATCGCTATTAATACATTAGACTTAATACATTTCTATAGTTCTCTCCAGCAGCGCGAAAGGATAATATTTCAATTTCAAAACAAACTGTCACGAGGTTGTCGTGTCCAAAATACACAATTCTTCCCAGCTAGCCTTCCACAATCCATCTAGTGTACGAGGGCAATGGTTTTCTAGTGCCCGTTCAACATTATGATTGTACAAAAATTTATGGGAGCTGGGTCCGGCATGTTTTCGTATCGAATAGCATCGATTTCCCGTTTCATTGTGCAGCTACTATAAGTGAACGCATACCCTGTTGGCCTAGTTTTCAGACGGAGATCCTTCTTGGTTGTGCTGCATACTATTGCTTTGAATAAGTGAACAGCTTTTGCATCTGACCTTTGTGTTCGTGAACTCTCACGTTACAAGACGCCACATTTTGCTTACCACGGTTGGAGTACGACTTGTTGCTGATCTCTCTATATTGTTCTAGTATTCCAAATTGGTCGATATTCCTTTGTTTTTCCAATGTAATTAATTGTCCAGTATATATTTGTCTTAGGAATTATAAATCTTGGATCTGGACACATTTGTATGATCTAAGTGTATGAATATTTTAGGTTGGAAAAGGCTGTTACGTCTCTGTAATAGTACATAACTGTGAATAATTCTGGTAGAAGTATTATGTTGTCTTTGTATCGTTTTAGACTTTAAGTATGTTTGTAGAGTTAGGAGGTTTCTTGTTTTAGAATCAATCATTGAATTTAGTTTATATTTGTTAATTTTTTTTTGCACGTGAGTGTGCATATTGGTATGAAGTTTAAATAGTTGTGCATTAGCTTCATAGAGTCTAATTACCTTTCTTCTGATATAGACTGCTCACGTTCTTCTGTATTTTGTGTATATCAATATTTTCAATGCTCGGGTTATGGTTTATTTTCTGATACAATATATCTAGCTAAGGACTTGTCTGTGGTCTTCCCTGTTTGGACTTGCATCACCTAACTATTTTTATTTGAATGCTTTCGAGAAACGTATTCAGATTTGTTAACTTCTATGCTAATTTGACTGAATATGCTATCAGTTTAGTTGATGTGCAAGGTTTCTTTTATCATGTTTGTATCGCGTGTTTTGTATCCCATTCTTTTCGTATTATTCCATTTTATTGTATTGTCTTCTGTGGCGTGATGGGCTATTGCAGATAGATCGATATCAAATAATGTTATGTTGCTATCATGCTCCGGATATTTAACCTATGTTGGTTTTTAATTCTCCAATTCACGACGGATGTTATAAATGGTATTTTTGCTCTCCATTAAGTCTTTAGGTGGTTTGGTATGTACCAACTGTGACCTATTATATTGTACCTTCTGAGTACTGTTCTTACTTTATGCTGTTTACATTTCCTCTGCGTGTTTTCAGAAAGACTTTGAAATAGGGGAATATGGTTGTAATTTACTTACTGCTTATTCTTAGTGTTTATATTTTTATCAAGTATTTAAGGTATCCACTGTCAGTGGGGGGGGGGGGTAGTGATGCATTTTTATTCCCTCTTCCTAGCAACTTTTTTTATTACAGACTTAGTTTCTTCTGCGATCTGTTCGGTTTATTACGCCCACTTTTACACTATTGAGGTATTTATAGATGAGAATTGATCAGTGTGTTTGGTTTCATTATGTGAACTTCCCTGCCGAGTGTGTATGTTACTATGTGTATCCTGATTGAATATGTGTTGTCTGGTATATTATCAATCTTATGTAAGTTTCCTATAAACCCATATGGTACATGACTTATGTATCCTTTGTAACCGCCCCTTTTAGAAATAGGAGCTTATCTTCTACTCCTATTATATACAGTATTGTTGGATGTAGTCTATTCAGGAGGCTCATGAATTCTTGGATCTTGTTCGTAGTGTGTTGTGTGGTTATATTAAGAACGTATCATCAGTATATCTGGGTCAAACCTTGAGGCGTAGAGGGAATGTTCTAAGGGCGTCGACTTCAAAGTGTTCCATATAGAGATTTCTAAGAACTGGTGATAGAGGTGAGTCCATGGTTAAGCTTTATTGTTGTTGGAAGTAAGTTGTGCTGATACAAAAGGACGCGAGTTCTATTATTGTGGAGATTATTCGTTAACTGATTGCCATTTTCAAGTAATTGGCGGAGCATCTGTAATGTTTAGTGTTGATACGTTAGTGAATAGTTTGAATACATCAAAGCTGAGAGTTGTATCTTGTGAAGTTATCGTGGTTATTTTTCATAATCTATATAAAGTGGACTGGATTCTTAAAAGATGAGGATAATTTGCTTGTTGATGATGATATATCTACAAGATATCTAGTCATGATATTTAAAAGCAAGCAGGATCGTCACAAAAGAAATCCAAGAACCCAAGCGCTTTCGGAAAGTGGACTCTCGTTCATTAAAGGTAAGCGGCAAATGTCCACTGTGAGCAAGTTGATCAGTTATGTCGTCGTTGTACCGGAAGTGAAACATTATAATTTGTGAAGTAGTATTACTTGTTTATGTGTGTGTAGAGGATAAAAATCAAAGAGAAAGGGTATTTTTAAAATAAGTATAGCTTACAAGAATATGTGTTTGTGCAAGAAGTAATGTCCAAAACAATTATGAGATTTATCAACAAAAGTATTTAATGATACAGGAATTGGAAGAGTGGAATATTAAGGGAAAACTCGAGGAATTAAATTCAATAATATGCGTATGTAAGTTTTATTTCTTATTTTATGTCAGTATTTCGCTCTCACTTCAGGTACAACGACCACATAACTGATCAACGTGTTACAACTACTAATTTGCCACCCCTGATGAAGGAAAGTCCACTTTCAGAAAATGCTCGGGTTATGGTTTATTTTCTGATACAAGATATCTAGCTGAGGGGTGACAAATGAATCCCTATATTTTATTATGACACGAAGAAAGTAATCTTGTTTGTTAATTTAAGGATTTATGGGGTGGTGCCTTGGTGTATTCTTACTTGTTTGACTGTTTCTGTTCCAAATCCTTTCTGATGTTTCTTGAAGGGATGGTTCGGTTTTCCCATGCTAGCTAATGAGTTACTTAATCTTTCTGTAATGATCATCTATCTACAACTAGAGTTGAGAGCTTCATGGTGTATTCCACTTTGTCTTAATTATCCTTGCCTGCTGGTAGAAGTATTATGAGGTTGTCTTTCTTTAAGTTCTTGAAATAGTTTCTTCTATTGTATTGTTATTATAGTGAGGTTTACATTTAATGGCTTTCTTGACTTATTACTTTATTTTGGTTCTGATTTTCCCCTTCCTCTTCCCATAGTCTATACGATGCGTCTTCTGTGGTTGCAACTATATATAAGACGGGCATTTTGCCATGTGCTAGAGCGAAGTTTAACTTCTTACTTAGTACATTTTCTTCCAGTTCTATTAATGTTCAATTACTTAAGTCTATTACTGTGCCTTTATGTATGTATGTAAAGTTAGGAGGTTTCTTGTTTTTAGAATCGATCAGTGAATTTCGTTTCTATTTGTAAATTTTCTTTGTACGTGAGTGTGCATATTGGTATGAAGCTTGAATAGTTGTGCATTAGCTTCATGGAGTAAGTTGTATCTGTATTAACTTTCTTCTGATATAGACTGCTCACTTCTGCTGTATTTTTGTGTTTATTTGTATGTCAGTATTTGATTCTATGTTGAACATGGCCTGATTAAATTTCTGGGTTAATCTAAATTCGCTTCTTTTTTTGCATTGTTTCATTCCCTCGGCCGAGACACATGTTGTGAAACCAACCAACTTGTATTTTGTTTCTTTGTTTTTAAGCACAAAGCTGCACAATGCGCTATTTGTGCTGTGCCCACCACGGGTATCGAAACCAGAGTTTAATGTTTTAAGCATTCACACTTACAGCTGGGCCAATGAAGGCACCAACTTTTATGTGGGTTTTATATTTCGTAAATAAAGTCACTAAAATGATCTCAATGTACTTTTTGTTGTTTGTTTTTCTAGTAACGGTTTCTCTCTACTTATATCCCGCTCTGTTCTGGAAAGTTAGATTAAAGTCAGTGAGTTCTTTATGGAAAGCAATCAGTTTTATGAATTGTACTAGATCAAGTTTATTGTGAAGTTCTTAGAATAGATCCTACAGCAAAACCCAATGAGGGCTAATCCCTATCCACTTCCAGCTCTTCGCTGCCGAGAAGTTCGGTGGAATCCGTTCTGTTAGTTTTATACAATTTCTAAGACTGCCACAAAATAATTTCAGGATAGTGAACACCATTGTCTGTTTTCTTGGAATCTAAATTAGATTCTGTTTTCGTAGTTGCTGATTAAAAGAATTATTCATTCCTCTTTTAACCGTGTTTGGAAGAGAAAAATCTTAATTTCGTAACATGCTCTAGATACAAAGTTATATACGTATATATATGAACTAATTAAAAGTAAGCTCACTACGTAGATTATAACTAAAGTAATATTAAATTGATTTAAATATTAATGAAAACTATCCGTACAACAAACTGATATAAAGTACTAACCCAATACACCAGAAAAATAAAACCTATAATGATTTAATTACGTAGTTACAAAGCTATTCTAAATTTACGCAAAAAGGTGGTAAAAATGCAGCTGCGTACTCTATATCTTACCTTTTTACGCAGTCACAGACAATTAACATAAATTCGGAGTTCTGAAAACATATCATAAAATTTAACCGTCCTGAAAGTTTGTTCGGTATCATTCTGAAGATACTGACTCCCACACTGAACTGGTGGAGGGCCGGTGAAAAAATTATCTTTTTATAGGAAGTGCCAAAAGAAAGACCATGAGGTGTGGAACCAAAAAAAAAAAATATCACACCACAGCGGGAGACTGCACCACATCTGATCCAGGTATACTCTTCGCTCTTTCATGGCTGTATTGGGAACATAAAAGGCGGAAAATGATACCGAAAGTTTGTTCAGTATCATTCTGAAGATGTGATTCATTACTATACTGAATTGACCATCAGTGTTATTCTGAAGATTCTGTTTAATACCGTTCTGGAGACGTTCTTAAGCACCATTCTGACGATGGTACTTAGAATTATTCTGAAGGTATTATACAATACCGTTTCGAAAATCCTATTCTGAATCAATACTTTCCCAATGTCTTACGGTTCTAACAATTATATTCAGTACTAATTCTGAAGGTTTTTCAGTACCATTCTGGAGGCAATATTTATCACTACTAAGAAGATGCTGCTCAATACCATTCTGAAAAACCTGTTTAGTACCAGTCTGAAAGTCCTGTTCATTAACATTGTGAAAATCCTGTTGAATACAAAATCATTTAACACTTTCAAGAGTTTTAAAACTGTAGAAGCTACATCTCATTACACTAAGGTATGACGGTATATGTGAAGCGTAGTGAGTATTTAATATAAGATATAATGAATAATAATACTTTTATGCTACTTCGAAAATAACGCATCTTTGACTCTGGGAAATTAACTGGTTCACATGGAAAATGAAACTTTTAAATAGTTTACTAACTTAAAATGGCTAGATATGACTGCAATTTCGTTTTAAACCAACAGCAGTAATTAGAAATTATACTTTTAACTGAACATTCCTTTTACGTTTTTATAATGAGTACAGCTAATACATCAAGAATAGGAATCGGCGTGAATGTTTCGATAAGAAATGCAAACTTATCGTAAAGCTAATTCAAATTATCAAACTTCAATAGAAAAAGAAGAAAATCGGAATTAGTTTTTGTGTTGGAACAAGTTTTAATTAATGCTTTCAATGAAACGTGCAAGGCGAAGAACTGTCTCACTTTAAGCTTCAAAGAACGGGTTGATTAGAAAGATATTCATTTCTTGGGATAAAGAACCTCGTAAAGCATTACTTTCAAGCTTCAGTGCCTGGCCGTGTTTGTTTTAAATTAGCTAATAACATACGTTTCACGGCTGAAAGTGTTCCTGGTGCATTAAATATTAACTAAAAGCAAGTGATATTCACTCTTTTCTGTTCCCTAAGTTTTCATTACTATTTGATGCGAATTTCTTTGTACAACAAAGCCCCGTAAGAATAACTATTTTTAACGATACACGCTGAAAACATCACATTTGACTAGACTACGAAAACCCAACTTATTAGCCAGACAGCCTACATCCACCCATGTATTTTTGTTTCATTTTAACAATGTGTCCAGAACAAAGTACAGTATTTTATCTACTATCAAATAAATAATCATGTAACACTGACAATAAAAACTACTGTTGTGTTGTTTCGGCATAAAACTAGTTTCCAATCTCGCGCTTTACATTCACGCCTTAATATCACCTGCAGAATGCTCGACCAGTGGTATTACCTCAAAGTCATATAATTTATTACAAGTTATTTTTAGAAGATATTAACAGGATTAGATATGTACTTCTTTAGACTATGCATTATACAAGATAAAGTTTCGATTTTTTTTTCATATCAAATAGTGCACGTAAGCTAAAGCTTATAACACTTTAAAGCAAAAAGTGTGTAACTCTTTGATCTTTTTATAAGGTATTGGCGAACTTCTTAGTAAACTAACTATGGCCAGTTTTGTGGCTTTAGAGAACTGCTGAATAAAGTTCACCAGTTTGCTAAAACATTAGTGAAATTCAGAACAGTTTGAAATTTTGTGATCACCTTTTGAGACACAAATGCACTTCTAAACAAACTAACTTCACTGTTTGTGTATTTTCTGGATTTTGCACAAAGCTACACAAGGTCATAGTTGTTGATAGACTGGAGGCAATCAGACGCGCCCACCGGCAAAACTTGATCTTCTTTTATCTGATCGAATGTAATGCACACACGACTTCAAACTAATCATACTCTTTTTTTGTAACAACTTCGGACTTACAGTCTGAACACGCTAGCCACTAGGCCACGTCCGGCCATTAACTTCATAATTAGCCTGCTTATGCATTAGCGCACTTCAAAGCAAACTGCCATTACTTTGTGATAAGTTTTCTTCAAACAGTAGCAAACTAAGTTTATGGCGAAAGTGAAAACTCTAACAAATGAAGAAACCCTATTTTGGGAATGTGTGTTTGTTGATATGTTAAATGTATTTATTCAATCAGGCATAGAAAACCTTTATGTTATTTTGCTCCAAGCATCAACATCAGCATATTTGTTTAATATAGGTTTTTACCCCTACGGGCAGTACAATTCGCGCAACTTTTGATTTCATTACCATATTTCTTTCTAGGATCGCTTTGCTCAGTAGTTACTATAATTGGCATTAACCCCCCCCCAAAAAAAACAAACACTTTCATAATTGTTTCTCTCTTCTTAAAGTTTTTATAAATTAAAACATAACTTGAAAATATATCATTTTTATTTATTTCACATTCTTTGTTTCTCATTGGGTTTTAAAACTAGACTTTATGTGATAATGTCATATATATGTCAGGTTTTATAGAGGCCGCAATTCTTTACAGTAGGTGTCTGTGACTTGTTGTCAATAAATTTCAACAATAAACGGACAGTACACAATCCACTTATTTTAAAACAATATTTTCAAAACAAGTCAAATGTATATACAAATGTTTGTTACACAGTTAATCACCACAGTTGAATCCAGAGCTTTAAATAATCGTCTCTTTTTCGTCAAAAGTACGCACAGGCTGGTTCAGTTACTTTAAAACCCAATTCACAAGACGAATTATTCTTCTCTACTCTGTTATTACAATACAATCTGCGATTATTACACTTTAAAAGTCGCCACAATAACTATTGGTTACCACAGTTGTATCCTGAGCTTTAAATAATTTGTCTCCTTTTTGTCAAAGTCCATAAAGGCGGGTTCAATTACTTTAGAACATCCTTTCACAAGACAAATTCTTCTTCTTTATATTTGTTATTAAAATACAAGCTGTGATGCACACATTAGAAATCGCCCATTACTGCTAAACTCACACAAAATTTAACTTTAATTTCACTTTCACTAACTTAACTTTCTTGCACTAAATTGGTCGCCTATATATATACTGTCCGACTTAGGTCTAGAACTTTCTACAAACTACGAGAGTTATGACGTAACAATACTCACTTAAAGCAAGGAGAAAATTCATAAGTTTCGAGTAACATGACGTTAATTCACAACAATTGAACTACGCAACAAATTATTCGTAAACAGTTACGTAAGCAAACTTGTCATAACTATAGCTTCTAGAAATAACTTACTTTAACAATCGCGCAATATAAACTAAATAATACTCTCGTATTAAACTTAAAATGAACAGTAGTGTATATCTAATAAAATAACCTGTACCAACCTGAAATCAATCTTTCTTCAAAATATGGTCTGGTGTAAAATTACTTTCAAATATTATTTCACTTAATGCATTAATGGTACTAGATTCCATGATATTATAAAAAAAGTACGTTTTCTGGAGAGGTCTTTCTTAGATAACATTATATATTCATCTTTAAATATTTTAACTTTGCAGTGAAAGAAAAACTTTTAACTCTGTATCTGTCATAATCAATGTAAAGTAGAAAACAGAAAAGCCCAGTAAACTGATCTCATCAGGAATGGAATTTCATCCCTTCCTTGGTGTTTTTTCATGTGTTAAACCATATGTGTGATATATAAAAATACCATAATTCCTGCACGCAAAGGCAAATACGGAGAAATATGTTCAATATATGCGACAAAAAAAAGGTCTTTGACGTGAAGTATATTACAAAAAGAGAATAATTTTATATTTGAACCTGTATCATCTAAGTGTTTATTGTGTGCTGAATCCTATAACGGAATGCATTGTATATCAACACAATGTATACACATTTCTTGTTGGTCATACAATAATAGTATTAACTACTTACGTAAAGCCCTTTTTAGTCACAATTTTGAAACAGAAAACATTTTTAGATTTAGTTTTCTTTGACAAAAGCTATGGTCTAAAACAAGGTAAGCCGCCAGGAATCACTTATACGTCACTACTGACCTTTTATAGATTCTACTGATTTCCCTCAGTCACATTCTTTAAGCACAGTGTTTCTTTCATTTCTTCTGTAGTCACAAACATCTGACTGTTGCAAAAACAAAATCTCACATCATGGTGGTGAGCTTCTCCGAAGAAGTTAATTACATTCGTACACGTCAGAGTTACTGTATCAACTTGATAATCAAGACCAAGCAACATTGGGAAATAAAATTATAACATAACATTCATATTAGTTTAAATATAAAAACAATAATCTAACTTGAAAATAAATGTTTTCAAAAGCGCCAACGGTGTCTTTATACTCGCTAATTGTCAAAAGGTTTTATTTGCCGGAATATTATACGCTATATATGTAGGTAATTTGTACCATGTCAAGCAATCGTCAGTTTCTCATCAAGAATAACTCGCATGTTAGTGCGTTTTCTACAGTATGCTGCCTGATTTTCAGTTACAAGTTTGTGTGGTTTTGGTGAGAGGCTAACTGGCAGTTATGGTCCATCTGAATGTCTCGGAGCAGGTTCACCGACAAAACTGATAACATAATGCAGGTTTCTGATTACCAATGAAATATAATTTTCATAAAAAATTAGGTCCTTGAGTTTTTTTATAAATAAATAAGTAATGTATCTAGAAAACGTATACCATGACATAACCAGCCGCTGGGAATGAGTTAGGGATAAAAAGTTTTAGCATAAACTTACGACCATTGTGCGGTTTAACGATACATAGTTTATTTCCACTAATGTTAAAAATCACTGAAGTTCTATTCAGATTAATGTAGTTGAACTGTATATTTCTGAATACTAGAAAATGACTCGTCTTAATTCGATAACAGCTTGTATACTAATTTTATATTCATTCAAACCTACAGAATTAAATTTATATACATATATAAATAAAAGTATAGATGTGAATTTGTGAAGAAGGCGCGTGCAGGTAATGCAGCAGGTGAAACAGGCTTTTTTATACGTTATTCAAATACTGCTCAAATATGTTGAAGATTTAGTGCGAATTCTCACAGTAGTGTCACGAATGAAGGTAGTTCTGAATGCATTGTGTCTGTGTGTGGAGCTGAAAATCTGTATATCCAGAAAGAGAAGAATATTTCCTGTACAGAACAGCTCCATACTATGTTTCTATTGAAACAGATCTCCAACGTTGTGATGGCTATTGCACTCGTGGATGTATCATTGCAAAAAAAGCTGTAGTTGTGGTCTTTCCGGCTGTTTTGAACACGCACAGGTGATTTGGGACACAATGATAAGCAGAATGAGGGTGTGTGGATGATTTTTAGTTAGACTTTACAAATGCCTTTGGATCAGTTTCGCACAAGTTTATGTATTTCACAATGGGATTTCTCTGGGTATTGGAAAGGGTATCTGGTTGAACAGTACTGTTGGAAGTTTGCAACTGGTAGAGGTTGGAGGCAGGATGTGCCATTTCTACCCGGTTGAATGTGATGGTGATAGATGTTATATGCGGACAGCGCGCCTATCATTTGAAAGAGTGTTGTGTGTAAGTATTGTTGAAAGCAACCTATGCAGGCTTTTAAGTTTTGTGCCCTGTCTTGCTTAAGACAATAAAGAAACTCTCGCAGTTGCAAGTACTCATGGACTAGACTAGAATGAAGCTCAATCCTCAATCCAAGGAAAAGCGAGATCCTGTCATTGACACCCTTCAGAACCAAGAAGGTGCACTTTACTCAATATTCTATCTATAAGCGAGCAACTTTGGGTAGTGGTATCAGCTCGTGGTAACTGATTGCTGCAAAGGTGTTGAGGAGCGATATCAACCTTCAGATGGGATTTGTGTCAATTGAAATCACTGGCTTTCCTGGACGATATAAGCTGTGGTGTTGTCAGTTTTATTGTATGAAGGAAGCCAGTAATGTGATTACCGAGCTTCATAATGCAGCAGAAAGTGCTTTGTGGCTACTTGGGAAAGAAAGGAATGTAAGTGAGGAGGTAAAATTTATTGATAGTTGGTGAATTCTGAGAAGTTGCTTCATAAAGATGAGAAATGTTGATAAGGGGTAAGAATTATTCAATTAAGCTGAAGGATTGTGTGAACTTATTAATGTAGATGTTGGATGTGGGATACTGTAAGGGAAAATACTTCAGCGTAATTACTTCACATGACCTACAGACGTTGGAGCGAAAATGCCTTTGCTATTAATCATTCATGGGTTTGGAACCCGATACCTACCTGAAGATACCGTTTACTGGAATATGTGAAGACTGCAGCAGCTTGACTGCGTTTTAGTGTTCCTGTTCAACTGATACCAATCTACAGAAAAATATATTAGTTACAAAAGCCTTCCACTAATACTAACATACAAAAAAACACATCAAAATCACCCACTGATACCAACCTAGAGAGAAATGTATACGTACAAAACCCTCCCACTGATGCCAACCTACAGAAAATAATACATATATATATAAATCTATAACTGGTACTAAGTTATACAAATATATATACAACTTCCAACAATACTAACCTACGAAAATGTATATAATACTTGAACTTATTCCAAAGAGAGTAGAGAAAAGTTTTTGGGGGAATGGTGGGGGGGGGGACTTGAGAAAGAAGATAGAATTACGCCTTTCGTTTTGATAAAAAAAGAGATAAATATAATAATCATACAATGAGAAGATTAAATGAAGCAGTAAGAACTAAACTGAAGAGGAAGGTTTGACGTCAAATTCTTATTGATACAGCGTTACCCAATCTCGCCGTAAAACATTAGTAGTAATTTTACTGAAGTGACATTTAAACACGGCTTTCCGCCTCTACTATTTAAATTTCTATTCAGAAAAGCAAGTTTTATGAACAGTCACGTTTCTTCACAAGAGAGAGAGATCCGAATGGAAAGCAATATAATGTTACACTGACTTCAGATTTATGTTAAGTTACAAACAGCAGCCGAGTAATATGGCAGCTAAACTTTGCATAACGACACGTTCATCCTGTTCTGGATATCAAGACATAAAACAAGAGATATTTGCTAAAATAAAAAGCATACAACATGCTTTACATATTACTAACGCATGTTGTGCAGTTACTATATAACGACACGAAACTGTCAAGTACAAAATCTAGTGCACCACATTGGGCTACGAAACGTTTTTTGTTTTTTTCCTACCAAGTTTTATAAGATTGCAGAACGTTTTTTTGTATCTTACCTTAAATCTTTAACATAATTCACTACAACAAATATAAAATAGTATGACAAAAGCTATTATGTGAATATCACCTGTTAAGCTTAATAGTTTTGGCTATTATATCGCATTACTTCTTATGTGTTATTGGTATTGAGATTGCTAGGTAACAATCAATTAATATAGAGCTCTGATTAACTATCTGCTGAATTGAAAGAAACGCATTCCAATAAATAATCTTTGATGGTAAATTTTATATATTAAGCGTTTTTATTGACTTCTGATACCATTGCTCTATCTTTTTTTTCGCAACAAGCACCAATAAACAATTCATAACGTTTCCATGTCTAAGGTATATTATTTATTTTTCAGTTTTCTTTTCAACAGTAAAAGAAAACGTTGCTCATACAAGTCTCTTTATTCTCACTTTGAAAATTTTATGCTCCAGTTCTTCTCGTGAAAGTTGACATTCTTAATGCGAAGTTCTTTACAAATTTATTAACCGTAACGACTTCTGAGGGCCTAATAAGATAAAAACGTTGCTAATGAGATTTAATTTTTCAAAAGATAAAAGCATAGAACTTTGACAACTTTGACATTTTGTTAATACACACCAGGAACTAATTTTATTTTGCTCAAAGTATTTAATAAAATGAAACAAAAATATTTTATAAAATAAAAACCTTTTACTATTACTCTTAGCTCATAGGTTCGATTCCTTTCACCAAATATGCTCACCCTTTCAGCCGTGAGGGCGTTATAATGCGACGGTCAATCCCACTTTTAGTTAGTAAAAGAGTAGTGCAATATATGGCAGTCGGTGGTGTTGAGTAGCGAGCTATCTTCCCTCTATTTTATCACTTTTTAATTATAGGCGATTAGCGCAGATATCCCTCGAACAGGTTTACGTGAAAATCAACAAAACAAACAGATTTATTTATTTTAAATTTATAATAATAGAAAGTTTAAACAATGTCACACGTTGGTTTATATATCTATTTAGCACCATTGAACATCATTTTGTAATAACTTTAAAAAAATATAGGCTGAGAATCTTACAAAAGTGGCCTAGCATGACCAGGTGGTTAGGGCACTTGACTCGAAATCTGAGGGTCGCGAGTTCGAATCCCCGTCACACCAAACATGCTCACCCTTTCAATTGTGGGGCGTTATAATGTGACGGTCAATCACATTATTCATTGGTGAAAGTGTTGTTGGTGGGTGGTGATGACTAGCTGCCTTCTCTCTAGTCTTTCACTGATAAATCAGGGACGGCTAGCGCAGATATTCCTCGTGTAGCTTTGTGTGAAATTCCAAACTTGTAAAAGTAGAAATAGAGTGGTTTGTTTCTGCTGCAAGGTTATTTTTATATCTAAACATTGGGATGATTACTTTACTTAACATCATTTAACAACATTTTTAGTACTTGTTGAAAAGGGTAGAGGTTGGAAGTCTTAAAACTGTATAAATATAGAGTGGTTTATTCTACTACAAGGCTTTATTATGTCTAACGATCAGGGGTGACTGCCTTCACACAACTGGCCGCAGACAGTGAAAGTTTGTTTGGTTGTTTGTTTTTTGAATTTCGCGCAAACCTTAACGAGGGCTATCTGCGCTAGCCGTCCCTAATTTAGCAGTGTAAGACTAGAGGGAAGACAACTAGTCGTCACCCCCCACCGCCAACTCTTTGGCTACTCTTTTACTAACGAATAGTGGGATTGGCCGTCACTTATAACGCCCCCACGGCTGAAAGAGCGAGCATGTTTGGTGTGACGGGGATTCGAGCCCACGACCCTCAGATTGCAAGTCGAGCGCCCTAACCACCTGGTCATGCCGGACCAACAGTGAAAGGCAGTAGCAGTTGAGACGTTGTGGTTTTAAACTCTCAGCACTAACCCCTAATTGGTTCTTCGTGGTTGCTAACTATTTCGACATTTGCGTTTGGATCATGTCTCATAGACGGAATATCCCCAACGCTTTTGGGAACTATCACCACAGACATTTTCCATTATGACTTGATTGTAATGAAAAGGACTAGAAATAGACAATTTTTTCGATTTTCGAATGTCTCATTGTGAAATTTTTGGCTTTTATTTGTATTAATTTCATTATTTTCATATTGTGTTGATTTAATCACCTATTTACAATTAATATAATTCATGATACTAGAACTAGTGTTGTAAGTCCACAGACACACCGCTGTGCCAATGGGGGGCATATTATATATACAAACACATACTTGAGATTGTTCCTATAAATGATAAAGGGATGAAAAAATACATTACAGTAAGTAATATATCGCTATTAATACATGAGACTTAATAAATTTCTATAGTTCTCTCCAGCAGCGCGAAATGATCATATTTCAATTTCAACAGGGGTAAATATTCTACCAAATATATGACAGAGTCGACTCATACCCTCAGTTAGGATTCCCAAGATTATTCCAAAATTTTCACCGTGTTTTACATATCCTGGCGTTGCCAAGTGGTTAGCATGATAGGTTGTGGCTCCGAGGGTCTATAATTCACTAACAATGCGCTCCGCACTTTGAAGACACAGGTGCGTTATATTAATGCGATCAAATCCCATGAATTGGCGATGGATGCTGTTAACTAGCTGCTTACCCTTTAGTCTAGTAGCTCAAAATTAGGGACGGTTAACGCAGGTAACCCTTACGTAGTTTTGCGCGAATTTCGGAATCAAAGAAACAAAAAAGCAAAGGCTCAATAACGATGCGGCTTCAGCGACAAAACCAATAGTTAGTATACAGTTTAGTTCCCCCCTTTGTTTCCTTTGGTTTTTATTCTCTTTTTCCTTCCGCGTTTTTACCCTTTTCCATTTCTTTACTCTTCATTGACCCAAATTTCTTGTCGACACTTATTTGGAAGAATATTAACCCTTTTGTTTCAATATTTTTTCAAAAATAAAATAAAAATACTTGACATACTTTAGTTTGGGGTTTCTCTTTTCTATGTCTTTTTGTTACATGTGTATGAATTTATCGAAATACAAATAATTTCCTATATTGTCCATTTTGCAACATCCCAGACTCACATTTCAGCTTCGAGTATCGTTTGATTTATAAATGATTCCACATGAACTGTATTTCTTTTATCAAAATCTGTCCCTTTTAGTAAGATGTATAAATAAATCGTAATCATGTGCACTTTGTTTCAACTGTTTTGTTTCGTTATTTCATTCCAAAATAACCACAATTCTTCTTGTTTTTATGACTTAAATAATCTTATAATTCGGAGGATTCGGATCCATAGAAAGAAGATCAAAAATTTACAGGAAATTACTATGGTTTGAGAAAGTCGACCAAAGAAAGAGATCTGTGATGGGGCTTTCTCGTATTGGTTTCCATGTGGCCTGGATATCAAATATTTGCAATGAAATTTCAAAAACGCTTAACAATAAATATATCTATTTCGACTTGTTTCTCTGAAAATTATTTATTTCAATTTCTCTCACAGATACATGGCCATCATGCATCCACTGAAACCCCGAATGTCCCGAGTAACAACTCTTAACATCACTCTATGGATATGGGTTGCTAGCAGTATCTTGTCTCTGCCATATATTCTTTATTCTACAACCATGAAAGAAGAGTATTCAAACGGAGATTACCGAGTTATCTGTTACATGGTTTGGCCAGACGGACCAACCACGCAAAGCTACACTGAATATATGTAAGTTTGGAAGATTAGTTGCATAACTGCATCATATTCGATAAAGATGTTGACTCATAGTGTATTCATTTAAACTTTTCTGTAACATATTTACCTCTAAAGTAAATACAATACTTAAGAGACCACTGAAAGAACCCCTTTGAATAGACAATCGTTATATTATTGTTATTTACTTTAAATGGGGGACCTGCTTTAGCATAGTTAACCCAGGAATAACGTTACAGTACCTTTATCAGGTTTGGGAGATTTGAAAACTCCTATCCGATCGGATATGAATTGCAGACCTTTAGAACTGTTTTTCTTTGATATTCTTATAGTACAGGTCAACCTTGACTTACAGTATCTCTGAAAAGAAAATAAAGAACTGAATAACTAAACATCTCTAGTTTTCTTTTCTGGTGCTAACTAACTTCACTGATCGTTTTTCTTTAACTTTTAACTTTCATTATTGCATTAATCACTTATTTGATTTACTTTGATTTGTTTTCATACCAATAATTTAGACCTTTCAGTTCATTTATTCGGCAAGAGTTTTTTGTTTTTCATTTGTATCTTTCAATACTATCTTTTCTAGCCCTAAACGAGCTTTATTCTAACTGTTATTTTCCGATTCGTTATTTCCTGTTTGATCTTTCTTTATCTGACGTCTTCGCTAGATCATAACCATGACATTTCCCATTCTCCCCCTGCAGTTTAGTTCACTTTTTAAATCCTGTTTGTAGTTTAGTATGTTTTGTATGGGTTGTTTATTCTTCCTAGAGTTAATTCTATTCAAAATCAAATATTCGTAGGCTAGAAAAGGTGAAAAGACATTTTGAAGACCCAAAACACTCTCAGGATTATAGTAAAGACGTTAATACTTTGTGTTTACCAGATATATCTAAAGACTACTCATTCTTTCCGAATGCCGCCTTTCTGCTGCTTGTATATGTACTCTGCTCTAACTATCTTATTTTCTTTTAAGCCTTTTCTAATTGACTTAGTAGATGGTAGAATACCAGATATTAGTAACCGATTCATGTTCTTTGGTGATGAAAAACTTATCACTATCATTTATCTCTTTGTCGTTTTGATCCCGACGTTGTTTCACACTAGTAAAATGTAATTACAAGAAAACAACCTGTCTCATGACTCTAATTTTAAGTAATCTAGAGCTAAAAATTGAAAAGAAAAACAAAATAAACATAATGCTGAATTATCAACTCTTATGTCTTTAAATACAAAACAGTAAACTTATGTTTCGATATTTAAGTTAAATTCCGAGGGTACAGATAAAAATAGTTTAGTATTTGTCTGTTTCTTTTATATATATATATATATATATATATATAAATTGTTTTCAACGAATAAAATCGAAACAAAAGTAACAGCAATTTTACACAGTTTGAAAGATGTTGATGGATTTTTCTCAACATTTATTTTGCAATACATATGGACAAAAATCTAAATATTTAATAGAATTGTACTTACATTTCAATCTGGAGCTTTTCCGCTTATGTAGAGAGACATGTTTACCAGACACGTCTGCTTAAAATTCCAACAGTATACAATATTATCTCCAAAAACAAACATATATAACAGCCATAGGCTTAAAGGGCATCATATGCTAAGTTTGGCCATTTAAAATTCTATGAAATTGCATGTAATGCTCCTAGGGATTTAGAAAATACTTTACTTCAACAGACAAACGTAATAAACTTTGTTTTCGACGTCTCAAATGTTAAGAGTAATAGATTAGTCATTACAAAGAGCTATTCGGAAAACTGGATGAGAGTAGAATGGGGGAGAAACAGTCCAATAGGAATTGTTAATGCTTACCATAATGGAGCTTGCATGTTCTGCAAGAATAAGGTTTACACAAGTAGACATACGTCACTTCTTCTGCATCGTAATACCTTTTTTAGGGATAATGATAATAAAATTGAACTTGCAATATATACATACACTAGAAAGGTAAACGTTTACACTAATATATATATATATATATATATATTAAACAATGCTTTCCTTTCTTCCTCTTATCTGCCCTCCCCTAAAATAAGCGTTCATCAATATAAGAATCAAACATCTTAATGTGCGTATTATGTGTGTGTCACACCTTTCATTGTAAAACAGATTCAAAACTGTGTATCTTTCAAACAGGATCAACTATAAAAAAATTCATAACTCTGTGTGTTTCACATACAATCCACTGTAGAAAAAGTTCATAATAGTTTGTGCGTCACATACTATTCACCCTGCAACAGATTCATAAATATATATGTATGTGACACACAAGCCACCGTAGAACAAATTCATAACTGTCTGTCTTACGATTTACTGTGGAATAGGCCCAACCAAAACTATGTGCGTGTTACACGAGCCACATTAGAACAACTCCATAAGTGTGTATTTGTCACAAACGATGCAATGTAGAACAAATTTATAACACTGTATGTTTCATACAACCCATTGTAGCACACAATTCATGACATAACGGTGTGTTACACACAAACTACTGTAGAGCACGTTCAAAACAGTATGTCACACTAATCACTATATAGTAGATTTTTAACTGTGAGTGTGTCACACACGATCTACAATATCTCTCTGTGTAAAATAAGATTTCCTTTTTTTTAGAAAGAATAAATAATTCAAATTTCACTCATACATTTCAATGTGAAAATGTAGTAACGATTATGAGAATTATATAAACGTAATATATATTTAAATGCCTCAAAAATACAGTGTCTATCTATCCACTGTTTCTTTGGTTTATTGATACAAAATATGCAATACTGATGTTAAATAAAGTGAATTAACTTACTTCCGTCTTGGCGATTTACAATCCTTCTGTTTTTTTGTTGTTTTCTCCCAGCTATAACGTAGTGATTCTGGTCCTGGCCTATATCATACCCATCACATCAATGACATTTACCTATTTTCGGGTTGGACAGGAGCTCTGGGGTAGTCAAAGTATCGGAGAGTGTACAGCCACACAGATGGAAGCCATCAAATCAAAGAGAAAGGTAGGCTTCATAAAACTCTTTATTTATACTGTTTGAAGTTAAGGTACGACGTAAACCAGAGAGGCTAAGATAGTATTGTATTGTATTAAAACCGATCGACTTTACAATGCATGATTTATTTTAACTACCGATCTATTGTGACATTGTAGCTGTTTTTGTTTGTTTAGTTAACTGCATGTAATCTAATATTAAAATAAGGTATAGTAAATTAGATAAAGAACGAACTAGACAGGCCGTTAATGAAATTAACTACATGCTGAGAATTTTAATTGGGTTGTAAATCAAATTTCGTATTATTGTGACAAAATTGCGCTTTTTTTTTTCAAGGTGCGGCGAGGGCATTGTAATAAATACGATTAGTATTTCAGTCCAGATTACAGTGAAAATATTTTAATAATTAGGAGTAGAATCTCAATTCAAAGTACGATGACATCATTACAATTAATACGGCAAGAATCTCAGTTCAAAGTACGTGGAAATTATTGTAATGAATGCGATTGCTATCTCAGTCCAATGTGTAAAAATGTATGATAATAGTGTTATAAAATAGCTTCTATATTAGATCATATTTCCATTATACATATATATGTCTGTGTGTCTATGTTTGATTGGTTAATTTTTCACTTTTCAAAGATCGTAAAGATGATGATCGTTGTGGTGTTTATCTTTGCCGTGTGTTGGCTTCCTTACCACATCTATCCTCTTCTGGCACACCACCACAGAGAAATCATCAGCTACAGGAATGTCCAGCATATCTACCTTGGTATCTATTGGTTGGCCATGTCTAACTCAATGTACAACCCTATTATTTACTGTTGGATGAACAGTAGGTAAGAAACGTAACTCCCTCACCTATCGCAGTCATTTCTAATTTGCCAGAAATCGATAAATTCAAGTAAATTTTCTGCAGGCTTACGTCTATATAGCGTACGGGGTTCTCTTCACAGAGATTGTAAGGATATTGTAATAAATACAGCTAACATTTCCGTCCAAAGATCGACGAGAACATTTGATGAATACAGCTAGTATCTTAGTCCAAAGAGCGGTAAGAATATGGTAATTTGTACTTTCTTAAAAATATGTTTTAAATCACAAATATAATTTTATTTTCTTTGAGCACAAAGCTACAAAATGTGATATCTGCGTCCTATACATCGTGGGAAAAAAAAGAGTCCCGGATTTTGGAATTGTACGTCCGTAACCTTACCTATTACATGGCTCGGCATGGCCAGGTGGTTAAGGCACTCGACTCGCAATCTGAGGGTCGCGGATTCGAATCCCTGTCACACCAAACATGCTCGCCCTTTCAGCCGTGGGGGCGTTATAATGTGACGGTCAATCCCATTATTCGTTGTTAAAAGAGTAGCCCAAGAGTTGGCGGTGGGTGGTGATGACTAGCTGCCTTCCCTCTAGTCTTACACTGCTAAATTAGGGACGGCTAGCGCAGATAGCCCTCGTGTAGCTTTGCGCGAAATTCAAAAACAAACCTATTACACATCGGGGAATTAATTTTATTTCGAAAGATATATATGTGTCATAATTTTGACAAAAATGGCACTCGCTTAGCAGATGTATAAATTTGAATTTGTCATAAAACCTTTTAATATGCGAGTTTAATTTCTTTTTCGCCCTCTAATGGCACAGCGGTATATCTGCGGACTTAGAATGCTAGAAACCGGGTTTCGATACCCGTGGTGGGCAGAATAACCCATTAACTACAATCAAACAATTTCTTTTTCACAAAGTTAGATCTAATTTTGAATAAATGTTTTCAAAAATATTACACCACCACAATATTTTTAAAACACGTTAATAAAAGAAAAGAAAACACACAACTATATTCAAAACAATGTCACGAGAGCTACACGTTTTTCAGTTTTATGTTCTGAGTAAGTTGTATATAATTTGCATTTTCGATGTTTCATTATATTAATAATTTTTATCAAGAACACCATGATACGTAGTCTAAGAAAAGTGGCTTGAGATTTCTTTTGTTGATTAAAAATTATATAACTTACCTAAATTTACACGGACCATATTATTCGTTACATATACATAAAGCGTCGTTCAGTTTTACAGTAACTTATAATTCTGTAAGTAAAGTAAAAATACTAGTTAGTGCTACTGAAATAGAAGTAACATTTTTTCAGATTTTGTTTATTTGT
>NW_013666218.1:345373-358158 GCF_000517525.1 Limulus polyphemus
TTATTTGTTTACTTAAAGCTAGAAACTCTTATTTCAGATTAAAGGAACCATTAAATGTTTAATTTAGTTACTCATAACTAAACGACAGCGTTTCGTCAACAACAACAAAAATAGGCCTAAAATAACAGTTACGGTGCTCAAGGGAGTAAGAACTGACGATTTGTGGGTGTAACATTATTTTCGCCTCATAACGAATTTTGTAAAGTGAAACGTTTTCACATTAAAACAAAAACTAAGTTATAAATGTCGAAGCAAGCCTTTACTGCTCTTTGGCCAAAATATGTATTCGTGTTAATTCCATGTTCGTTAAAATCAAACTGATCATATCAAACACATACGAAATGCCGGTGTTGATATGCTGCAGATGCTTGAAAATGCACGGAATTTACTCAAACGATGTCGTTAAATTACGCGTATAATAACATATATCAATTATGCTTGAAATCTTTGAATGGAATACAAAGTTACTGTAGCATAAGGAAAAAAATGTAAGGCAGAGTGGGGTATCTCAGTATAGTAAGAAATATTAAATATTTTAATAATTATTATATCCTTATATATATTTCACCATTACATATTATACTGATTTGTCACTCTCGGTTATATTTTTTTTATTTCCTCTACATCTTTTTTTTACAAATTCCATATTATATTCATTCAAGCATCTCAAGTAATTAACTTAAAAACTTTTGAATGTGGCTTTAAATTCACCAGAAATTTATATGTTTTTAGAAACTGACAGAGGCACTAGAGCAAACTTCTTACTTTAGCGAATCGTTATTTTTGTTATGGTTATTACATGGATGCATTTTCTATTACATTTAGCGAAATATTGGAAAGTAATAACCATGACACCACCAGCGTTTTGTGAAAATATACGTCATATTCTATCACAACCGCAGACGCGGATGAATTAGTCTAAATGAAACAGTTAAGCTTACAAGGGCTTGATATGGTCTGGTGATTAGGGCGCTTGACTAACAACCTGTGGGTCGCGGATCGAAACCCGTCGCCAAACATGTTCGCCCTTTCAGTTATGGAGGCATTATAATGTGACGGTTGATCTCACTATTTGCTGTGAAAAGAGTAACCCAAAACTATCGAACGTTTTAACAAAGATCGTTTCTTTTTGAGTTAGCAATAAAGTTTGGTAAAACGTCAAAATAAATTGTAAATATTTTTACAACTGTCTGTCAACCGATTTTCAGATAATTTTCAATATAATTTGGGCCAGGTGTAACCCGGTAATTAGTGTGCTGAGCTGGGAATCCAAAGGACCAGGGCCAAGCGCGGACCAATAGTTAGTTTGCAATACTGGAGCTGGGGTTCCATGGTTCATTATATCTCACTCCACTTTTTGGAGATATGGGTGTGTTACATTTAGTCCGCCAACAGTCAGCGATAGGTGATGTTGGCTAGGTGCCTTCCTTTTAGTCTGTCACTTCAAGATTAGAGAATGTTAGCACGGATAGCCTTGATGTACTTTTGCGCTAATTCCAATAAACAAAAATACAAAGGACCAAGATTTGTTCCCGCGAAACGCCGCAGATAACACTAAAATTAAAATCAATCTCACTATTCGGGGCTCCCGGTGGGACAGCGGTATGTCTTCGGATTTACAACGCAAAAATCAGGGGTTGGATTCCCCTCGGTGGACACAGCAGATACCCCGATGTGGCTTTGCTATCAGAAAACACACACACACACTATTCGGTTAAAAGTGGCAAAGCATGCAGACGGTGGTGTAGCTGACTAAGTTGTCCTTTTCCTGGTCAACAGTTTTAAATTAGGTACGACTTTGCTTCACTCTTAGAGTCTCTGCCCTCATCTTCTAGCTCATGTGTCGCATAAAATGTCGTTCCAGATATCTATGTAATTCATGGGCTAAGCTTAATCTAACCGTTTATGAACACAAGTAACAAAAAATACTGAAACAGCGTTGTAAAATCGGATAATTTGTATAAGAAAAAATGTGATCAACGTTCTTACTGTCCTAGAGTCGGTCGTTTGGTCAGAATTTGATCACATTTTCTCCATCACAGATCTTGATTACCGTTTTTTTGTTTTTTGTATTTTGAGTTACTTCTGTCCTCTGGTGAGTTGAAACTATTGAACCAAATTTAAGTTTTACATTTCTATAGTGAAGTTAATCGCTTGCGCTTTGCTAAAAGCGATGTTTCAAGTCCTGTGGATCTACATTCTTCATAATCGATCGTATTCAGTCTGATGGCCACATTTACACACTGTTGCCCAACATTGTATTTTCCATTATAACAGCCACCGGATGGCTCAGCTATATAAGCCTGAGGAATTAAAACGCTACAGATCGGCTTTCGATGTCCATGGTGGGCAGATCACAAACAGCCCATTGTGTAGCTTTGCGCTTTACAAAAAAAACCTTGTAACAATTCTTTTCGAAAGAGTAGGAAAAAAACTAATATTTTGACTTCCAGTAGGAAATTCGATACGAATCAAATGTATGGGTGCTAAATATAACGCCGTAGCACCTACAGCGACACACCACTAAATTAACATATATTTGGACTTCCAATAGGAAATTCGAAACGAACCAAATATATATTGCACCTACAGCGACACACCACTACAATAGCATATACAATTATTCCAGATAAAGGTATATACAAGTAAACTCATATTTAGACTTCCAACTACCCAGTGTTTCTGCTAGAGTCCATAAGTTGTAATTAACGTGAATTTATCAAACAAAAAGCATCGTAATTAAGGATAACTAAACGCCTGCAACTTCGATCGTCAACCACTAAACTCCAGTTCATGCCACTCATAAACTATACATCGGTATAAACCTACGGTAATACGGTTTTAGTTTATATTACAGAGAGTATAACAACTAGGAATACATTTCTACCGTGCTACACACCAAATCCCTGTTACGTAATTTTTGATCCTTCTCACGTTAGTGATTTATTATATTTCGGAGTAACAAAATTCAACACACAACTCACGCTATCTGATGTAAGAATGAATAAACTAAAGTGGTAAGCTTAAACTGTAAGAACAGTTAAAAAGAGTTCTGGATTGTTTACTTAACAGGCTAATAATTCTGAACTTACAAATGAATGTAACAGAAAGGGAGTACTGTAACAGCAACTTTTTAGTCTTTTAGAGAAAGAAAAAGAAATCCTTAAATATTAAAACCTATATCATACAAGTACATGTTAGATGAAAATATTTATATATTGTATTATAACAATTAAATATGTTAAACAATTATCTACCCCAGTTTGTTCCACATTCTCACTCATCATGAACTTCATACCGATACATTAAAATATCATGGGCCATAATATCTATATGGCAAATTGCTATTGTTTAGTTTATCTAAATGAAAAGCTGGACAACTTGGCTACCTGTTCTATACTAACTACAGGGATTTAAGCGTTATATGTCCTCAAATGTGCTGCTGAGTCACTGGAGAGAAGGGCCTTGATAATTTGTAATAATTTAATACTGAGTTTTATTTAATCGGTAAAAATTCCATCAACCTGACAACAATAAAGCATTTCAATATTTCAGGTACCCGATGATGACAAAACATTGTCGAAACGTTGTACATTTGCTATTATGTTAAACTTATATTAAAGTTTTTCTTCATTACCCATTCAAGCCGTCTCCAGCCATTATTATCCACATTACCTGCTGGTGGCACGTGGCAGCGTTTGGAGTAGTTCGCAGCACCACTGAAATAGAACCTGTCTTAATTCTTATTTTTCTCGTCGCATGGCTCAAATTAACCAATCAGAAGCAAGGCTGACACCCTTGACACAACTCAAAACACGGAAGCACGTGAAACATGAATGATGATAAACTGATTTACTAATTGTAGCGGTATCCTTTGGGTACAACTGTAAATTGAGTTCATATAAAGACATTTCCAAAAAGGAGAATGTCTGGCTGAACATCACAGGCGTGAGTAAAATCTCTGATGTTTCTTTATGATAAATGAATAGGGAGATCATACAGCTCCACAGTCACCTGGACACCTTAACGAGGTTTTGAAGTTGTCCTTAAACTTAGAGACATCAAAATATAAATTAAACATTACGCCTTTGCTAAATTGACTATTGTTGCTTAATTACAGTGCACAGCAATAATAATAACGTAATTTTAAATAATACAAAGTTAATAAACAAAACGATCAAAGAATGGATTTTTGAAGAATAACAATTATTTTTAAAGCAGAGTTGAGACTTCAGTAAGTAGATTCAATAATAAAATTGCATAGCCCATCTCCAGTATGTACACTTGGAGCTGACGATAGAAATGCACGAAATCAAACAGACGTATATAAGACTGGTCATGTAATTATTTCTAGTCTATCGAATTGCTTCAAATTACCTTAACTGCAACATTAATGGGAGGCTTTTCTCCAGTATGAACTTTGATCCGTTTTTTACAAACATAAGAATAAGGTTTGAAGGATAAACAAAATCAACCTTTTGAAGTTTCTTGTCGAATGTGGTTGAATTCGTGAACTGTTTTGTGACAAAGTAACGTAACAGACTCTAAACTAAAACCAAAAACTTGCCAAATAGCAATCTGGTAGTATATGAACGCATTTCCATACATTTTTTTTAATAGGTGAATATCTCAGTGTTCACATATCATTCAAAGCTTCCCCTTAATCCACTAGTTTGGAAGCCTAAATTTGAGAATTAAATTGCCAGTGGAATATGTGCAGTCGAATGTACGAGATAAATTAGCTGACGCTTTGAATAAAACTTCGTGAACCAGACGTTTGTATGGTGTATTTATACAAGTGACGATACATAACGTATGCAGTAGACATATTAGATCAATAGAATAATCTTGCTACTAAAAACAACTACAAACGATAACAAGAAAGGGATTAGATTTATAACACAAGAAAACATTTTTAATGCTCAGTAGAGATTGTTCTTCCATTTAATGAATGCTTTCTTATAATTTAAAGCGAACTGGGTGCATTCGAGTGAGAGTCATTGTCTGGAATTTGTTTACAACGGACTTCTGTAAATCAAACCACCGGTTGCTCTTGGCGTGGTTGGTTTTCTTGAATTTTAGTGTACGCTGATTAACTTCCTTGTTTTAAGTACCTAATGTAACGTTAAAGAAGATTTCAAATTAACTGAAATTAAATATGTTTGGTTAAACTAAAGAAATTGAGATATTACTCATCTGTGAAATGCATGTGGCAATAACAGAAGTATCTGAATTCAATGTTTCAATCTTTCTCATATTATAATTAAATTGTGTTCCATATTCAATTTCATTTTTGGAAGACTATAAAGTTATAAGCAATGTATTCAAGCAAGTACTGTAATTCGAAGAAACGATATTTTTTAAATGCTTTATATCTCAATTCTGGTTCAGCTTCTATAATTTCAATTAGAGAATAGGGACTAGCTATACTAGCTGGATTCAAAAACGAATCCAGCTTTGAGTTTGTTTAACTTAAGTGATCTTATAGAAAAAAATTAAGAAGTATGTTGTTTATTCTCGATTGTATTGAAGTATTTTGCTGATATCTGTACGGCAGAAAACAAATGTCTCAAATTATGAGGCCAAGTTATAACACGTGAATAGGTCAGTACTGATTCCAAATTCTCAAGCTCAGTATACATTAGCTATGACAGCTTCGCTTAAATTTTGTACTCTCTTATTCCGTAAAAACGAGCAATGAAGTTATTAGAAAGCTGCTAAGTCCTAAATTAGATATAAAAAATCGTTAGAAATTAAGCGGGAAAACAGGAGAAAATATGCCTTACAAATTTGCTAGAAACGTAGAATGTTGTACTTAGTAATGATTTGTAGCATAATCCTGATGTAAACCCTGACGAACAGAGATTACCGAAACATCATAGACCCTATTACTAATATCTAAAGAATGGCAGTTCCCAAAACGTCGTAAGAGCTGAAGCCTAACGATAGGCGGTTGTCCGAAACGTTGTTAGAGTTAACATTTTTAAAGTCTGACGAAGTGTGGTTGTCCGAAACGACCTAAGAGTTCTGGCACTGAAGTGAAACTAACAAAAGGAGTTATCCAAAACATTGTAAAGACTGTAGCTCTGTAGTCTAACGAAGAGTGGTTATCCGAAACGACCTCAGAGTTCTGGCACTGACGTGAAACTAACGAAAGAAGTTATCCAAAAATTGTAAAGAATGTAGCTCTGTAGTCTAACGAAGAGTGGTTATCCGAAACGACCTAAGTGTTCTGGCACTGAAGTGAAACTAACGAAAGAAGTTATCCAAAAATTGTAAAGACTGTATCTCTGTAGTCTAACGAAGAGTGGTTGCTCACAACGTTATAAGAACTGAAGTAAGGTTGTAGCTAACGGATATCAATTGTTGTCATTGTTACTACAGTCATTTACAAGATCATCTAAGTATAATTATTAATTAGTAACCAATTTTTATTGATATTTGTATTTAATTTTGTTTATTTATATGTTTCTATTTTTATATAAGTAAATACTAATTACTCATTAGTTTTATGATTCGGATTCTAATCTGCCGCAATCTTCAGGAAAGTTCTGGGAAGGTAGTATCCAAGGTTCGATTCTGGATCTTCTTCATATGGTCTAGTGCTTAATCAACTCTACTGGGGTTTCCCTTATTAGAACTTAAATCAATAACTACTTGCATGTTTTCAAGAGAGGCAGCCGGTTTTACTGACTTCTATGCCAGGTTGATTGAGTGTATTGTCAGCTATGGGATATGGACGGTTTCTTTTATCTCTACTTTTCTCGTGTGGTTCATATTCTATTATTTTAGTATCGTTTCAAGTTATCATATGGTCATCTTTTCTGGCATGATTGAATGTTGCAGATAGATTGGTATTATCGAGTCTTGTATATCTATTATGCTCTCGAATTCTAATTTTGGTTAGTGTTCTTGTTTCTCCAATGCACTGAAGTCACATTCACAGGTGATGTTGTAATTCGCGTTCCATCTGTACATTTAGGCCGTATCGTATTGTGTTGCGGCTTCTAATTACTAGTCTGACTTTATGCTATTTACATTCTCTTTTTATGTTTTCAGAAAGACCTCCGACATTAGGGAATATTACAGTTTCTTTAATTTCTTCCTGTATATTCTTAGTGATCCTATTATTTGTTAAGTGTTCCTCATATCCATTGTTAACGAAGTTTATGGTGATGTCTTTTTCTTTACTGTGCTTTGCCTTTATGACGTAATATAAATGCATGGCGAATCTTTACAGTTAACTATAGAACAGAGGTGGTAGCATTGTTTGTGAATTTTAGGTAAACCATAGATTTATGGGGTGGTACTGTGATGTACTGTTAGTGGTATGACTGTCTCTGTTACAAGTTTTATTTGGTGTTTCTTGAGAAGTCTGTTACTTTTTTCTACGTTTTAGTGTTTGAAGTGACCATCTTTAACTAAAATTTGGAGTTTGATAGAGTATTCATACTTGTCCATGATTATTCTGGTATTACTGTTGTCTACAGGTTGAATTTTTTTATTTGTCCTTCGCCAACGTGGATGTCCAGTCTGCGTTTTTTCAGCGAACTAGGGCTTATTTTTTCAGTCGCTTTACTTTTTGCTGTTATCTTGTATTAATATTGTTTTTTTAACAAAACTACATTACTTAATGTTGGCTGGTTAAGGAGTGGCTTGTTTTTATTGCTAAATCTGATCACCCTATTCTTTCTGAGGGTAGTTTTCTTTTTGTATTTCCTTTTGGTATTGTACTATAGTTTACATTTAATGCTTTTTCTGGACTGCTGTCTTTATTTTTCTGAACTCTTTCACTTCTTTTGGTAGGCTATACATTGTGTTTTTCGTGTGAGCTATAACTCAGAAGGATATTTTGTTATGTTTTAGGGCGAAGGCTAGTCCATTGCTTAGTAAACTTTCTTTAAGTGTTGTTGGTGGTCGTTTATTTACGTTTATTACTGCGCGTTTAGATGTTTAGATAAGTGTTATAAAACTTCTTGTTTTGAGAATCAATGAGTGAATTGTATTCCTTTATTGGAATTTCTTTATTACGCGCGTGTGTATGTTGGCATGAAGTTTGAATAGCTGCGCGTATCTTGACAATATCTGTTTTGTATTATCCATCTTCTGATATAGATCATTAAATCAGATACAGAATAGCTCATAACCTTCTGTGTCAATACGATCTACTTCCAACATGACGACAAACACTACCAAAAACAAGAATAGTTATCAGTACTCAGTAATCTCTACATGGAAATTAACGCCTTGAAAATAATCTCTCTGCACCCCAAGACTTGGCTCACACATGTTGATGATGCATCCGTAATATGGCCATATACAATACAGACAAGAAACGGGAATTATTGTATTCCCTGTATAGACAGCAACTCGTAATACAATTCACAATAGAAATAGGAAAAACATAAAGTCTTTTTCCTTTGACGCGATGGTTGCCAAGACACATAACTCATATATCACAGGAGTTTATAGGAAGCCCATAGATACGGGTAAATATCTCAACTATAAATCAAACCACCCCAACAATGTAAGGACAGGCGTCGTATACTACCTAGTTTGCAGAATGAACAATATTTGTAACAACGTAAATGTTAAGGAAGAAGGATGAAACCTCGTCATTGCAGCTATCCTTAACAGTTGGCAAAAAAAAAAATAAAATCAAAGAAGATTAAGACTGGTCAGGAGAGGGAAAAAAACACCATTTACCACATCCTCTGTGAGTGTGGACTCCAATACGTTGGAGAGAGAAAAAGTCTAACAATAACTAGAGTTCAGGAACATAACAGATATTCAGAACACGATAATACTGATCTATTTGAACAGGTCATCATACCAGCGAAGAAGACCATGCGATAAATTGAAGTAATACTAAAATAATAGGATATGAATCATATTCGAGAAAAACGTAAAAGAAGCCTTCTATATCCATCTAACTGATAACACTCAGTCAACCTTGCATAGAAGTCAGCAAAACCTAAATATCCTCCTTACAAACGTTCAAATAGTTAGATTGTTAAAACTCTATTGGAGAAGACCCCCGTCAGGTGAATAACGCACTAAACTTTATATTAACAAACAATTTCTGATATTAAGATTAAAAAAAACTAATTATAAAAAACAATCTCTGACTCAACGGCAGAAAATATAACTCTTTTGGTCCGGAAATCCAGAACCTTCAGAGTAAGGTATATAGCGGAGTAGGTCATAATCCAGGAATCATTTTGCCGTATTGTTTTTTTATATCCACGTGGACATTAAGGTGTTGCTATCCTGCCAAAACAGACTAGCTGCACGCTACAGTCATGCCGCCATCATTTTAGTAATGCTCTCTCTCCCCTTATCCTTGTAGTACTCTTACACTTCACTGAGAGAAAAAAAAATTTCTTCGTTTCTTGCCTGATTTTGAATCTTTCTACTCCTTTGCATAGTCGAGATTAACATCATGCCGAATCATCTTCGCTCTCTTCCCAATTTGAGGGCAAGTCGTCGGATACACCCGTAAGTTTATCATTCCTATAATCAGACGTACTTCACTTTGGGTGCTTCACAGCACCTCCTCTGCCGAAGCTTCTCTGAACTCTCTTACGGCTAACTTTTTATAAGCAACTAGTGCGTAGTCGAGATTGCATCCACACCTACTACACTTGTAACGCCTCGGACATTTTGCTACTTAACATTTGCAGGTTAACTTTGAATCCGACCTCACTTCCATCTTAAAAACAAAAAACATTCAGGTATTCTGGCTCGTTGTTTCGGAAGTTCCTCACGGGTTTTGAAAAAGTTCAGGAATGGTGAGTGTTCCATAGATAATGTACTAAAACAATGCCTTGACCATTGTCTGAATTAGTGTAAGAAAAAGAAGATCAACCCACCTATACTGAGTAAAACCAATCATAACTTCTTTGCCGGGTATAATTCCCACAAAGTGCCCTACCATTTCTGGTGCGTTGAGCCAGAGATTGCTTCTTAGGAAGATGACAGCAGATTAATGGCTGAAACCAGGAAAAAACTAAATAGCAAATAGTATCTAGTTATATAAAAAGTAAATAAATAAATAACTCAAAATCTATAAAAAAAAACGTGAGTAAAAAATATAGAAATACAAAATATGTTGCTAACTATTAATTTAGGTTAATTGATCGTATAGATTGCTTGCAATGATAATAAGCTCTAGCTTTGATGTCTGAGAAAAGGAAGTCTCCGAAAGCTGAAGTTTTTAAGTCTGATAACGAAAGGGTAATTGCCCAAAACCTCGTAAAAATACAATATAATAAGTTGTACGCTGATTTATTGCTATTTGTTTACATGCTTGCGACTATTTTTACAGCACGTGGGGACAGTTAAGTGATTAAGTGAGTAAAACGAAAAATACGATTTCCCTTTGGTATTTTTTTTGTTTGTTTGAATTTAAGCACAAAGCTACAAAATGGGCTATCTGTGCTCTGCCCACCACGGGTATCTAAACCCGGTTTCTAGCGTTGTAAGTCCGCAGACATCCCGCTGTACCACTGGGGAGGGGGTCCTTTTGGTATTGACAATATACGTGGAAGTGTTATTTTAATACCGTTGACAGTATAACTGTTATTTTTTCGTTCCTCTTTTTCTATTTATTTGTCCTCACAAGTCTTTCACTATCTAAGTGCATGAAATATATAAAGTGAAATCAAACACAATTATTTAATTTCATTTAGATCTCAATGACGGTTACCAATCATGATGTGGTTTAACCGAAGTGTGGCAGAAAAAGAATAGTTTTTGGTTCTTTCGATGTTTGTAAAATATTTTGCAATTTGTTTTGTTTTTGTTATTTAATAAGACACCAAGACAGTTTAAAGAGTTCCTTTTTTTTATTTTCAGGTTCCGACAAGGATTTAAGAAAGTGTTTATGCTGTGTTTTTGTCGACGACGTGAAGATGCAATGAAATTCTACGAGCAGCGCCACCAAGCATTTACGCGTTACAGTTGCTCAGAACCATACGCCGACACTCGCGTCACCTACAACGGTAACGTGAACGTCCCTTTGCACACCGTTACCGAGACGTTTAACAGCAGTGGAGCTTCAAGCAGTCCTTTCCTTCTCTCAAAATATGGACACAAAGGACAACGACGTTCCAACGTTTAGCCCGAGATAAATGAAGTTACACTGCATCCGCAAAGATTCTTCACAGCTTTGGCAAGATTAACAAGAAAAGCTTGTCGTATGACTAACTTATGCTTCACTGTCCTCCCTAATCCTTACTCATCGTATATTTGTTGGGCTTTAGTTGTTAAGGCAGATATTTATATACCTGCACTATGTCCTTTTTACTATCATAAACGCTTGTTACAGTTACTCATACGTGAAATAGGTATTTTGTGCTGAATCTCTTTCTGTTGAGGACAGGGATTACTTATTATCGTAGGAATACGTTGAAGACTCCATGACCGATAGCGTTGCTTGAGTGCCAAGTGAAGCATTAGGAACCCTAAGCTAGACACTTTTTGCAACATTGCAAGACATACCACATCAGGGTAGCTAATAACTAAGGCACCGCCCTTGATACCCAAAATTGAATATTAAGCTCACGATCTCTTAAGAATGTGCGGTGGTCAAGAAGAGCCTCGATCAAAATAATTTCTTTATAACTCGAATAAACTAAAAACGTAACAAAGTCACAAAGCAGCAAATATAACAGCACACAAAAGTAAAACTAACCAATACAAAATACTTCTTGTAAATTCTAGTATCGTAACTATCTAATATTTTGCAACTTGAAATAAGGTACATAAAATCCAAGTATAAAATAAAATGGTATGAAATATATACCGTAAAACATAAGAAGAAAATGTGGTTATAAGACAAAGTATAAACTTTACTAACTACAGGATTTCCTTAACACTGTAGAAATGATACAAATAATTAATAAAACTGTGGACCAAAAAACCTCTTAGATCTAATTGCGCTGGATGAAAGCTTTATTCTATTAGGTGACCTGAGAAACGATAATAAGGACACTTAGCTGTACGAGCATGCTCGCTTATTCTGTATAGAGAACGAAATAACGATTTAAGTAGAGTAACAGTGCATATTAATATAATTAATATACTGAAACCTTTGTACACTAATGAAGCAAACTCAATGTGTAGTTTAGCTGTCTCAAATGATGGAAAAGCACACTTCTTCCTTAACCTTTGTCTTTCTAGCACTGCCCAAATTTCATTAGGTGTTAGGAAACATATCTATTTATTTTTACTTGTTTAATGTTATTGTTTGTTTGTTTGTAATTAAGCACAAAGCTACACATTGGGCTATCTATGCTCTGCCCACCACGGGTATCGAAACCAGGATTTTAGCGTTGTATGTCCTCAGACATGCCGCTGTGCCACTGGGGGGGGGGGGGCATTTGATGTTATATAAACAGCGGACTTCATTGAGGTGACTGTGCTAGTTTATCGGGTTTTTCTTTTTTGTTTTTTGGTCATTTAACAAAACTGATACAAGACAGATTTTTAGATATGTACTTCATTTGAGTTATTAAATACTATCACACGAAAATAGCTTCTGTATATTAAAGTATCAATACGTACTACAAATAGTAAACAGATAAAGCACCACAGTCAGGCTACAATTGGATTCAGCATTATATCCTCGACAGGCCCAATACATTTGCAACAAAAGAACGGTATTGTACTATATTATGTCTGAACCTTAAAATGTTCTTTAAACAGTTCAAAGGTAGTAACTTAAAACGCTGATGTGAAACGAACAATAAATAATGGTTCCTGTCATCAACATAACGTTTTGT
>NW_013666218.1:358968-366761 GCF_000517525.1 Limulus polyphemus
TTGTTGTTGGATTTCATTTGTTTCCCGTCATCAACATAACGTTTTGTTGTTGTTGGATTTCATTTGTTTCCCGTCATCAACATAATGTTTTGTTGTTGTTGGATTTCATTTGTTTCCCGTCATCAACATAACGTTTTGTTGTTGTTGGATTTCATTTGTTTCCCGTCATCAACATAATGTTTTGTTGTTGTTGGATTTCATTTGTTTCCCGTCATCAACATAACGTTTTATTGTTGTTGGATTTCATTTGACAACAGTACCGATGTTTTATACAAAATACAGAAAAGAGTAATTTGAATAAATACTCGACACCACATGAACTTGTGTTCTTATTGAAAAATGTTCTTAAGTGTTTGGTCCAATTTCACCAAATGCATTTTTAGAGCACTTGTTGTGCAATCTTTCTAGTAGTATAGGTGAAACAATAGCCTAGAAAGAAGTTAATGTTATGTACGCGTTGTTCCCATTGCACATTGTTAACGTAGTCCATATATATCAGCTGACTACTTGAATAGTAACTCTAAGTGGAATCATTGAACATGTACATTTTCTTTTCAGCGCACAGCTGAAATATTTTTTTCGTCACATTGCAGTTGGTGTTGGCTTTCAAGTATTCGCTTTCATGATACCTGTGGTGACTGATACTTTATGTCACTGTGTGTGTGTGTGTATCTTGTTTTCTAACTGTTAACCTATAGTCTTATTGGTTGCATATCACTGATAATTTCTTTATCAAAGCTGATACTCAACTGTAACAAAAATATCGATGGTAATATTGTCTATGTGATGACAATAGACAATCGTGTCTTTTTTCCTAATTGTCTACTTTTGCTCTCGAAACTTCTAACAAAACCGAGAAAACAAGGAAACTGCAGATGTGACCAAATAATGTAAAAAAAAAGTACGTCGTCATAATAATATATGTTGATGTAAGTTTCTTGTAGATATCTGTAATAAAATGTGTGACTATATATAGATCTTAATAAGTCGATAGTAGGTACGAATTTACGCATACACATTCTTATGTACGCTCATTATATGTTTGAAATAAGTGAACCTCTTACTCATTCTTATGAAGAGGCTAAAAGGGCAGTTTACAAGAATATGTTTGTACTAGTGTTTTGGTAGATTTTGCTTATAAGTGTTTCTTATTACAGCAGTTGGGATAGTAGTGTGTATATATGATAAATATATGTGTGTGTGTGTGTGTACACAGAGAGACAAAGAGGAAATACTGGGCATGGCAGTAGTTCTAAAGAAAGTGATGTGTTATAAGGCTTCTAGGAGATACGGAGACCAGTTCGCCGTAACATAACTATATGCCACACAAACTTTATGGAACCACGGCTATATAAACACATGTATATATATATATCACAGCACGTGTTTCTATATTTTGTGGCAGCAAAGTAGGACAGTCTCTCAAAAAATGCCCAATATTAAATAATTAGCAATGTGGACGTCTATAACTGTATGTAAATATCACAGTACGTAACATTTTATTTATTTTGATAACTTTTTTCTTTTTGTTGCGTTTGTAACTATATTATTTTTTTAACTCTTGCTCCAGTAGAGTGCCCTATTTTAACTCTTCTTTTTTTTAAGGTCAAGTATGTGTTCCTAGCTTAATATGAAGAAAGTAACAGAGCACCAGTTATTACTATAATTTCATAAAATATTCCGGAAAGATACTGTCTAACTCTACAGCTAAAAACAGCTTTGATGGCAAGGGGATCGTACTAGTAATCATTGCAGTCTAGTCGCTATTGGCATTATCTACTTCAAGTCACTTTATTATATAGAATTGGCTTCATTTATATATAAGTTAGTTCCTTTTTACTTCAATTTTATTCAGAGTTATCTTACTTCGGAACAAAATCTGATATTTATCATTAATTTAAGGGTTGATGAGAAAAGACCAAAGGCTAAGTATTATATTTTGAAATCTAGAATTTTGTACTCGATAAATAAGCTATAATTGATGATTTAACACTACGCATTTTCATATTTGCTTTATTATAATAGAACTTTTTTATCGTAGATGGAACGTACACCATTGGCATCTCCAAAATAAGTGAGTATCATATACAGAGTTTTGTTATTAATATTTCTGAAAACTAATACATAACTTTATGGACAACCATATCATATAAAGTGGTGGTCGTTTCACCTTACGAATTATCATTGATAAAATGATAGTTGCTTTACATTCTGATCCACCATATCAGACAAAATATACTTATTTCTTCTCTTTAAAACACCACTTCACACGAAATAGCCATCGTTAAGAACGTTAGGAACCACCACATTAGACATAATATTAGATGTTTTTACCATATGAACTACCAAATCATACAAAAATGGTAGTATCCACTCCTATACCTTTATTGTTGTTTCCATTATGAAACCTTGGAACACTACTTTCAAACGTTAAGGATATTAGTAATCTGATGTTACCCTATAAATTAGCACATTGTCCTACATATAAGTCACCACATATAACACTTGTTTTCACCATGAAAGTTCATATGAGTCACAGATGGCTGACATTTTACTTTTAACCAACCAGTTTTTTATTGTTAGAAACATTTGTTTTTAACAATATCCTAACTTGCTTAGTGTAAAATATCCTGTAGTATCCTTTCACGCGGTTGATTACGAGAGGTTTACTATATCTTTTATTTTGCAGCTAGAACTAGGGTCATTGATAGTCATATGATTCAATTTGTAAAGAGCTTTATAAAGCATCATTTAGATAAAATAATGTTGGAATATAAAATTAAAAACTTGTACTTTTCTAGAAATTTATTGGGTTCGATCTCTAATTGTAAAAATGATTTTCGAAACTTGATTAGAATATTGAATTTCCAAAAGAAGCCCGAAATATTATCTGTATTTGTTTATTTTTGGTCAGTACTTTGCCTTTCTCTCTTCCAAAAGTTATTTTCTAAAATCAAAGATTTTTTATTTAAAAATCATTTTATTTATTCCTATATAGAGTACCAAGCAGTACAATGTTTGTAAACTTTGTGAGAATATCTCATTTGTTCAATGTTAGGCTAAAGTTTACGAAGTCAATGTTAAATCTCAGTGTACATGTTCCTGATGTTTTGTATAGAAAAAGCTTAGATGTATACCACATGTTCAAAATGCTAAGAAGTTATTACAGTGAATAAATTTTGTTTTGCATCATCGCTGAGTTTTGAAAAATAAACCTTGTGGTTTCTTGCATAATTTGTTGTTGGCGAAGTTTAGTTGTCAACAACATTACATCTTTTGGGCTAAGATATTTTTGTTTTTCATTAAAGATCACTTTTAGTGTATTTCTTTTCTTTTGTTGTGTGTAAAAAAAAAAGATAGATGAAAAGCCTCCATTCCAGTTGCATGTCTCTTAATGTGTTCAGATGGCCTCCAGAGAGAAATATTTCTCATTTAAAATGTCGAGTTTTATGCCGTGACTATCAAAAGCACTCTCACGTGCAAAACACAACATACAGTGCATGGAGCCTTAATGATCAGTAAACAGATGTGACAGTGTTAGATAACACCACAAGAGTGGGGTAGTTCGAGCAACTTACGAGGTAAGAACGAGATCTGTATTGCAGGTTAGCAAAACTCACATATGTCAATGCTTCCACATGATAGTATTGTCAATCTGATCAAAACCGTTACAACAAGAACAAAAAAGTCGTTTTTCTGATATATGGTGTTAACAACTGTGAATGAAATACAAAATAAATAAATACAATAAAATGTTCTGATTTGCTAAGACAAACGTCAAGATACGTTTAAGGTTTTATTGATTAGGGGACTTAGTAACATTAATATTAAATTTTCCATGGGAATTTGAAAAGTTCTTTATTTTCTGTGCTGTTACATGTCCTTCAATGGGTCGGCGGTAGGTTTATGGACTTACAACGCTAAAAGTCAGGATTCGATTTCCTGTAGTGGACAGAGCGCAGAGTGCCTATTGGGTAACTTTGCGCTAAAACAAAGCTGTATCTTGTAGTGTGATTCGAAGATAGTTTGTACTGATTCACCGTTGATAATAATAATTGAACAATTTCTCTTATTTTGCTTTAAGATGAAAAAGCAAAACTTAAAAGAACAAATATAAAAATACAAATTTAACAATTTTTCAACCCTCTTGTGTAATATTTATTATGTTAAAATAGAGAAACTGGAATTCAGATAGATAGATATAAAGCACAAGAGTCTATCTGATGTCACATATTGTTATGAGGAAGTTGCTGAACCAATTTCGATGAAATTTGGTAGAGTAATTCAGTTCTTTTGTTTGTTGAATTTCGCGCAAAGCTACTGGAAAACTATCTATACTAGGTGTCCCTAATTTATAAGTGATAAAGGACAGGAAAGGCCGTTAGTCAACCGTCCACTGCCAACTCCTGGGATGTACTTTATTTATTTGCTTCACTCTTTCAAGCAACACTGATGACCTGTTAATTCAGTGAAACTAGCCTGTTGCAGTGGAAGTAGCGAATAAAAAAATAGATTAGGCCTCTATATCATCTTTTTGTCACTGGAATTCGCGTTTTGGCCAAGAAAATAAATTAACAATTAAATAAATAACAGTTGGTCAGCTGATATTCATATACAGTTTAATAACCTGTGGGTAAAATCAGACGTAATGGGACTTAAAAATGAAAACAGGATTATAAAGGTCATGAAAGATTGAATACATATTAACAGTGTTATTGCTTCTAAAAATACATTTTCCTTTGGACACACGATACTGACTTTATTATGATGCATACGATAAATATCCAGTGTTTGGATGATTTAGATTAAGATTAAAAACAGACATTTTCAGGGCTATCTGTCTGTAAGATAAACTAGTGTATGGATAGTCATATACGTAAACCGTGAAGTCGCGAACAAAAGAAAAGACTAGGCTTCTACGTCATTTTTTCTTCACTGAAATAATAATACTATACTATAATAATAATAATAATATACTTAAGGTTATTAAAATAACAATATTTTAGCAATGTCCAATATGCAACACATTAAATACCCTAAAGATCTGATTACATTTTCCAAACACTAAAGCATTCTGGCTTTGATTGACTAGAAATACCTTGAACATTATGAGGAACTTGGGAGTTCGTGCTCTTGAATACGAAAAAAAAAAAGTTAATAAATGCTGGTTGAGAAATCGAATTTTGGGCTATAATATAGAGTAACTTCTATATCTTTCACTATTTCTTTTTATAACTTCAGTGAATACTGTCTAGATCGTGTATCCAAAGAGTCAAATTTAAAATTTCAAAGTAACATGTTCATTGCAGTTCATTTGCATTATCTTACAATCCATCAAAGAATGTTATGTTAAATGCATGAAAAATTCAAAACTTAAGTAAGGCATGTAATATTTTCAGTAGTTCAATACAGCACTACACGGTTAAATTTACACTTGTTATTTGTAGAAACCACAAATAACAGTAAAAATGGCCAGCACAAAACTGAAAATCTGACTTCACCGAGATAAAAGAAAAAAAAAGACATTAAATACAATGTTAAAGTAAATAAGGTCACACTTTATTTAATACAAGTAATAGCAATTCAATAGATAAATACACAGGATTTCAGACTGGTGCTTCTAGGTTCTAGAAACAGAAATCTTAATTCTCTATCTTATTCTAAACAACTTATGGACATGGTCTGACCCTGTGATAGAGCTCTGGATTTCACAGTTGGTAAGCCAGGTTCAATTCCATGTAATATCACAAAATATTCCGTGCAATTAAAGCTGTGAGCATTATAATAGTAACAATCTATCTCTTAGCATAAATGGTTGGTGGTAGGGTGTCACTGACTAGCTGCCTTACCAGTTGTCAGTAGTTTTAAATTAGGAGCAGCAGCAGCTAGTCTTTGTAGCTAATACAAAATACTAATGCAATAACAGAATGATATATTTCTCCTACAGTGAGAAAGTATACACAAAAACAAAAACATCATTTCTCTCAGAGCACAAGTGTTGACCACTTCATTGGTTGTTCCACGTGAAAATAGAGAGTTTAACCTCCAAGCATTTATACACTTGAACAGAGTAATGCTAACAAAAAAGTACAGAAAATAAATTTCTACCAGCCTTATTCATTAAAAACGTCTAAAATACCTAAGTATGCCACATGCCCTGAGCATGTGTAACTAGCACATGAAATAAGATCAGTATTACACAAGGCAGCTTTCCTATACATAAAAGTATTTAGGTGTTCTAAAAGCACATATATTAGACAAACTAAATAGTTTATCCTCTTTTTAAACAAAAAAGAGAGAGAGAGACAAAAATTATAGTACTTTTCCAAGTACCACATGCCAACTGCCCTTGTTTTCATACCATCCTCAGCCGTCCCTAAACTTAAATCTTTGATTATAAAACCAGTGATCAGTCCTTTTTCTAGTAGTATCTTGTTTCTCATACCTGCAAAACACACAACATGAACCCTAGACAAGACTAGCTAGTAAAACCATTTAACAAAGACTCCAAGTTACAAAGATAAAATCAAGTTCCGATATTAAATTACTTGCAATATAAATAACAACCAAAACTGTAGTACAGCACAATAACATTTTAACAGCGATAATGAATACATAATACATAGAAAAGCTCATTTAAGTGTAAAATATGCAACAAATGAAATACCCTAAAGATCTTATCACAAAATAAGCCCTTTAATAATGATAAAATAAATTGAAGTACTAAATATAAAATATAATGCAAACATCAATAGCTCTTTAACATGAATACAATACAACATTAAATATACAATATCCCTTTAATAATACGACAAAATACAAGCAAAAAGTGCATATTTACAAAAATAATACAATTTTAAAATAAAATAACATTACCCTTATACTACAAATATCAATATACACGTGTGGGCTAATGCAGCCAAAAATTTAAAGACATCATGCACTATCAAAAATATAATGTAGCTTGCATAGTTACACTTTATTGGTACAAGACTAGAATTACCTAATTTGAATGTTAACACCCTTTTGACATATACACATAGGCACAGGGTACTCTGATACATGTACATACATAGAAGTTCTGATACTACTCAGCTAGATGGTGTGAGTGTTTATGGCAAGACCTCATGCAGACCTTTAGCCAGTGAAAAATATATAAAGCTCAGAAAGTAAGTCAAAATGTCCTTTCAAAGTAGCTTTAGAACTCTTAGTGATCATCTGCAGTCATGCAAACTGATGATGGTCTTGGCATTATACCAACTAACATCAACTGTTCTAAATGTCTAATAATTGTGTAACTATTACCTGATATCCTACTGATTTTCTTAACGAAACATTGCTTGACAGCTGGAAAAGTACCGATCTTTCTTTCAGTGAATAATATACTGATTAACTTAACGTCCTAACTGCTGGTCTGGCAGTTATTCCCAGCCACGTCAATCAGAAGGTCACTGTAAGCAACTTGGCTGATCTACATCATGTGAATCCTCTTGGACTGTCAGAAAAGTACTACCATCATCTTCATCTTCACTCGGCTTTAGCACATACAAAACCATACCTAGTTTTCTCAACTTTTCTTTCCTTCACTGCTTTATCATAGCATTTCATCTGCTCTATGATAGCTTTCGTAGCTGCTGATATGGAAATTCATGTATCAGGTCATAAAGAAATTAATGCCGCTTTTTTTTTTAGATGAAAAAATCCGAACAACTTATACATCAAAACAAAACATTTATTAAATAAAATAGTCTACATTCGTATCTATGATGCTTTTCCATCTTACAATCAGGTTG
>NW_013666218.1:367693-377256 GCF_000517525.1 Limulus polyphemus
TGGTAATCTGATGGTGCCATGTCTGGAGAATATGGTAGGTGGGGGAGAACTTCCCAACCTAACTCCATAATATTGTGTTGCGTCAAACGTGCCATATGTGGACGTGCATTGTCGTGGAGAAGAACACCTTTCCGATTGACGAGTGAATAGCGTTTCTAATGAAGGGCTTGATTTAAACATTGCAGTTGCTGACTATAGATCTCTGCATTGACAGTTCGCTGTGGATTGGGGAGTTCGAAATGAATTACTCCTTTGATGCCCTACCAAATGCAAAGCATCATTTTCTGCGGATGGAGTGCAGGTTTTGGGGTCGGAAGTGTTTTTGCTCTAGGACTGAGCCATTGTTTTTGGTGTTTAATATTCAGATATAGAATCCATTTTTCATCACCGGTGATAATTCTCTCCAAACATGGTTCACATGCATTACGTGCCAGAAGAGATGAAGAAATGATTATCGGAGAGTTCGTGAGGTACCCAAACACTTTCTTTGTGGAGTTTTCCCATATTCCTTTATATGTTTACATATTGTTTCATAAAAGACATACAATTTCAGGGCCATTTCACGAGTGTGTTGACTTGGGTTAGACTCAACAAGCATCTACAGAGCCACAATATCAATTCCAACGTGTCGGCCCCTGCCATCACAGTTTTTAAAGCTAAAGTCACCCGAACGAAATTTGCTGAACCATAGTTGACACTTATGAACATTCAAAACATATCCATAAACTTCTTTGATATTCTTTGTGGCTACAGAGGCGTTGTTTCCCTTCTTGTATTCAAACAGCATTACATGCTATGCCGAATGTATGTCTCGTCGTGTGCCATCACTATAAGGGATTAGAGTATATTAAACTTTACACATTATATAGGCTACACTAACGTGACGTTTAGGCAGTTCGTTTAACTATTATATGTGATGTACGTTTTTTTGGGGGGAGGGGGGGTAATGAAAGTGTTCCTAAACGCGACGTTAATTTCTTGACAACCTAATACATCTGCTAATGCAGGCCTCAAGTACTTCATATATTATTCTTTCAGACATTGTGGTTCATCTGTTCTAAGGATGGGTCATTATTTTATATTCACAGAAAGCTATTTTCTCCATTAAGTATGGACATGTTTAGCAAATATCATGTTGACTTTTGTTCTATCACAGGATACTCCATCATGATGTACTGTAAGTGCTCATTCCAGTCAGTTCAATTTGGATTGACAATCATTGCAAGCATCTGCTTGATAGTCTGGTTTTGCTCATTCTGGCAAACATGAGATCGAATGTAATCTGGTAAAATGCATATTCACCAGCCCCAACACTTTTCACAAGTCAGAAAATAACTGGCTGTTGAACTTAGTCTTTTGGTTCATATAAATTTCTTCAGGTGTTCTAAATCATATTATACATTGCTCAACCAAATCCTCGGAGACAGACTGTGCTAACTTATCATCCAATGGATATACTTCAGTCCACTTGGTAAAGTAATTGATAACAACCAGCACATATTAATTACTTCAATCAGCATCCAAAAGAAGACAAGCTATGTCAAGAGCTATTTTTTAAATGGAGGATCAACAAGAAGAGTAAACTTTCTACTGTTCATATTGTTTCCTTGCTGTAAATATCTACATTCGAGAGCCATCATCATACAACTAGTTTATGAAATTACTCATTCTACTCCAATTTCACCTGTGATAAAACTGTTTCAATTCCACTATCACTAGCATCAGCAGAAATGGACAATCGATCTAGATTACACTAATACCAGAGTTCTTACTATAGCACATTTCAGGACGTCAAATGTACAATCACAGTGGTCAGTCCACCCAACATATGTTTTGGTGTATCAATATGAGAGAAATTGGCCATAAAAACCTGGGAAATTGCAGGTTCATTTCATTGTTGATTGGATCAATCTTTGACCTTTGCCATTTTTGCATGATTCATCACAACTCCACACTTTCCCTCATGATTGACGAATTTTGCCTGTGAATGCATGATTACACACTTTCCTGGTTGCAATTTTTCCTTTCTGATCCACTGAAGAACCATGCTTAGGTTTTCAGCAACAGCTGAAACATGCAATCAAACACCAAAATGTCATTTATATAGATCAAACATATCTCTCAATGCAACTTTCTCCGTGTAACTACAAGCCATTGAAAAGTAGCAGATGCATTACACAGGTTGAAGGGCACGATATGGAATTGTAAAAGCTATTATGAAAGTTAAAAACAGTTATGGGCCTACTTTCAACATCTCGTTTAACTTTCTGGTATCTGGAAGACAGATCTAAAGTGTGTGTGTGTTATGGATTTCGCGCAAAGCTACACGAGGGCTATCTGCGCTAGCCGTCCCTAATTTAGCAGTGTAAGACTAGAGGGAAGGCAACTAGTCATCACCACCCACGGTCAAGTCTTGGGCTAATCTTTGACCCACGAATAATGGGATTGACCGTTACATTATAATGCCCCCATGGCTGAAAGGGCGAGCATGTTTGGTGTTACAGATCTAAAGTAGCGAACCAACAGGCACTTTCAAATGCTTTCAGATATTCAGTTGTCCTTAGGAGTGGAAAAGTACCAATGTGGATCACCATGTTCACTCATCTACAATTAATCCAGGATCTTAATACACTTTCCTTCTTTCTGAAAATAGCCAAGCACTTTTTTGAAGGATTGTGATACCATTCTTAAAGACAGTGCTATCTATATTTATAGTACTCCAGGAAGGCCTGCATGATGATATGTTTTATTGACTGTGCATCACCTATATATATGTTTGCGAGTTACTATTGTCTGATCCAAGTGACTATTTGTTCCAACAAACACATCAGCATACAAATCCAGAAATTCACTGACTTTCTATCGCTGCATTGAATCTAAATTCTCTGCACAATGATCAACCAGTGACCTCACATGTTCTAATTGCCATATTTTCATGTGTGGTGTGATAGAAGCAACTCTAGCTGTACAGTTAGTTCCAGCTATTTCCACTTCACTTGAATATAAATCTCCATTTCTGTGGGCAACTGAATAGCCATGTACCTATAATATTACAAAGCAACATCAAGATAGTTCCACCATTCTTATAGATATCTGTTTGACAAGTGCAGCTTGCACTTTGGAAGGGAAATAGTTTATTTCATGCATTGCTTTTAACACTACATCAGAGAGTGACAGTGCACTTGAGTTCGTTCGATGTACAGCGCTTATTCATTTGGAGGTACTATGACTCCTTTCTTAACTCATGCAATCCACTGTTCTTGGGCTCAAGGGACAATCTGGCTGGCATTTGATGGTATTGCAACGAAAATACAGTACAGTTGTTGAATAGGCAAGGCTGAAAGACAATCTCTGAAGAGGTACGTCCCAAAGATCTCAATATCTGAACCAAGACTGGTGATAACTATCTTCATGCTGTAGGTTCCACTATCGAGGTGTAGTTAGACTGGTCTCTCCATTCACAACTAGCAAATCACTATTTGCCAGAATGAAGTACATACCAACTGGACAGAATGGTGGCGTCACTAGGAGTACCTGATACACCACAATATCGACCAAGGTTCTGGCTGCTGTGAAATCAACCAGGAACTCAAACTCACGTCCATGTATCTTTACTAGTACAAACCAACGCCAATAAAGCCTAAATGATGTAACTGATCATCAAATCTTTTAACACGAATTGTCTGCTGCGCCCATCCCCTCCCCATCAGGTTGGTAGCCAAACTGGACCTAGACTTTTTTAGTTTTCTAGAGTGATAGCATTGTAAATTATAGATTCCTTATGACACTCCTACCCCGCTGAACAGTCAGAAGAAATTGGTAGTTTCACCTATCTTACTATGAGGCAAGATATAAGGAGTTAACTATTTAGTGCCATACCACCTTGGTTCACTTTCTTTTAGAGCAAGTCTGGGTGAAAGCTTCAGTGGTCTTTACTGTGTAGCGTTTCCCAAATATTTTTGACCATGGAACACTTTTCAACTGAGAAAAACTTACGGAACACTAAAGACGTGAAATATCGATGTAAAGGGTATGTTGCGCGCGCAGCACCCTCTAAATTTGCATATTATTCATTTATTTATTTAATCAAATTACATATTAATGAATTTTTACATTTTTCTGCTTATAATATATTTTAGGTACAAACCTATCCACTAAGATATTATGTAGAATAGATATGGCATCTTCAGTAATTCTTCTTCAATGAGAAATCGATATTATCTAATTATAATACATAGGAAAATATTTCATAATAAGTTATGATCGTACAAAAAATGTTAAATAGCATACTACCATCAAGCGAATTGTCACTATTTGCCAGAATGAAGTACATACCAACTTTTTATCTGATCCAAGTGACTATTTGTTCCAACAAACACATCAGCATACTAATCCAGAAATTCACTGACTTTCTATCACTGCATTGAATCTAAATTCTCTGCACAATGATCAACCAGTGACCTTAGGTTGATAGCTCAATTTTCCACTAATCAAAACATTGGCACAACAACTATAACTGCATCCCAATCACTGGACTGCTCCATCCACAATTCTGTTTAAATTATTATTGAACTATACAGACAGTAAATAGTAGTTCTAGATGTTGCTCCAATTGGACATTGGAGGCTCGAGCACCAACAGTTGCTTGAGTTATGGGACAGTTAAATGAAAATGTCGTGGAAGCAACTCGTGTACACGTTACTTGTGTCACTTTTCCAGATAGAGGTCTTCTTTGATTATGTTGTGTAGTGTTGCTGAGTGTATGTGAATGATTTTGCCATTGTCTTTTGTGTTTGTAGTGTCTCGTGAGTTACAAAATGCCACACATTTGTGGCCAAGTTCAATGAGGGATTTCTTTTGTAAGTCTTTAACTCAGTTGAGTAGATAGCTCAATTTTCCACTAATCAAAACATTGGCACAACAACTATAACTATCTCACAATCACTGGACTGCTCTATCCATAATTCTGTTTAAATTATTATTGAACTTGTACAAGGCTCTAATTTATAAAATATTCGTAATTATAAGCCTAAATATATATATATACTACCCAAAACGTGAAAAAAATGAACCTTATAGAGCAAATGTTTGATGGTTGGGTGACTTTTTTTTAATTTGGGGAGAAAATACTATTTTCGTTTGTCTTATGTGAGTACTTTTTTACATAGTTTTATTATGCTGATCATATGGATATGTGACTATTATGAGGTTGGGCCAACTTCGAAAAATAAGTTTTACTTATCACCTCCCCCTCCTCCTCTCTTTTCCAGTGGCAGTAACCTGTTTTATTTTTATAACTCTATTTCATTAGGAGTTGCTCCCACAACTAACTACAGACAGTAAATAGTAGTTCTAGATGTTGGACGTTGGAGGCTCGAGCACCAACAGTTGGTTGAGTTATGGGACAGTTAAATGGAAATGTCGTGGAAGCAACTCGTGTACACGTTATTTGTGTCACTTTTCCAGATAGAAGTCTTCTTTGATTATGTTGTGTAGTGTTGCTGAGTGCATGTGAATGATTTTGCCACTGTCTTTTGTGTTTGTAGAGTCTCATGAGTTACATAATGCCACACTTTGTTTACCATGGCTTGCTACAGGTCTCATTCTGGATGATACTTGTTCCTCGGGTTTATCTATATTCCTTTGTTTTCTAATGGCATTTAAGTACAAGGCATATCCCATCTTCGAAAATCTTATTCCTCGATCTGAACACATCTTTATGATCTGAATGTATGCATATTTTGCATTGGAAATGCTTCTACATACCCTTCCCAAAAGCCCTCGATTTTTAGCATCAATTTAGTGGTATAACACTATCTACAAATACTAAAGAATGTCATAATGTAGTTCTGATACGTTTCATTCTACTATAACTTTATATCGGCTGTGGTTGTCAGGTATGGTATAGATATTTCTAACACTCAAATGATAACACATCATTTTGCTTGGCAGTCATTTCATGAACACATCCATATGGATATCCATGGCAGTTGCCAACGGTATGGTGGGATATCCCTTCCCATGCAAGCAGTAGAAAACATTTGTGGCCAAGTTCAGTGAGGGATTCATTTTGTAAGTCTTTAACTCAGCCCAGTAGATAGCTCAATTTTCCACTAATCAAAACATTGGCACAACAACTATAACTATATCCCAATCATTGGACTGCTCCATCCCCAAATTCTTGATCGAGTCAAGCACTAATCTGTAGAGATTCAACACCAGGCATTGCACTACCTGCCCATCCTTTCCAAGCAGTGACTTGCCTGAAATAAAAAAAAATTGTAAGAAACCAGTCCAGGTCTTCCTTAGTTGTACCCTTTCCAAAAAATGATTTGCTTAAAACAAAACAATATAAGGAAGCAATCAAGGTTTTCCTTGGCTGCACCCTTGAATAAGTATGAGAAATCTGCAGTTGTAGAATCGAAACATTTCTAGCAGTGTCAAAGCCAACACCAGGATGAAATACACATGGAATCAGAAACATAGTAAAAGTTGTTATTGGGGATCCCTACATTTAAATGAATGTTTGACCCCTCTAGGAATAGAAAATTCATTGTTCAGCTCCCTAATGTGGTCCTATCAATATACCTCCTATCTCAGAGAAGCTCTCGCTTGCCCCACAGGTGACCATCATCGCCACCTGGTGCTGCCGTCTCTCCTTGTGACGAGGCAGCTCCAACTATTGGACTTAGGTCAGCAGCAGCACTTCTAATCTCCTTTGGTTGGCCGTAGGTGACAATGACCAGGATAGGTATTGGTCTGTCCTGATTAACAATAGTCTAGGTGTCCTATAACAGTGTTCCTAGTACTATCAAGACTTTTTAAAACCAAGCTAAATACAAATTTTATGGCATATAGATATGAATTTGTATGCTATCTATCAAATCACAAAATACTGCAAGAAGAATATTAATAGAAAATACATCATCATTGAGAATCCATTCATTTATTATATTGAATTTTGCTTCAACTTCTTCGGATCAACCATTGGCTGTATCGACTGTCTTTCAGCCACTTATCATTTAACACACACTTTCCCATCATTGCATTAATATTTCAATGTGAACAGCGTTCACACTCTGTGGTTAAAGTGCTTAAAGGTACAGGTTTAATGCAAAAAGACAGTAACCATGGTAGGCCTAGACCCGCCATTTGCATTTGCAGCACTGTACATGTCTATCAAAACAAGCTAAACTCGATTTTGTCCTCGCGGCCCAGATAATAGGCCTAGACAGAAAGAACGCACGACAAACTTGATTTAGTGCTCCCAGTTTCGTATAGGCCTAGATAGAATTAATGCAAAGTACTGTAATGCTGTTAAGCATAGATTCAGTGTGGAACAAACCAAAGTTATGCAAATGATACGGCACTAATACCCACAGAAATTAAATTTAAGACTTTTTAAGACCTCAAAAGCCAAAACCTGTGAATTTAAGACTTTTTAAGGCCTTAAAAATACAAGAATAATTTAAGACTTGATAAGGATTGTTAGAAACCCTGTATAAAGACCTCCATACTCGGTCTTAAAACCTCCAGATTGCAAGTAACTGGCTTGACCCTAACTCCTCTCTGCTTTCTTTAAGCCAAGAATAAGGTTACAATGTAGAATGTCTTCAAAGTACTGGAAGTTCCAGTCTATGGTTCCTCTTCCTAGGTTTGAGGCTGGATCAACATAGTATACATAGCTCTTTTCAGCATCAATAAAAGGCCTAGGACCAAAAGAGAGTTTTTCTAGACTTTACTACGCCCTTGGATCATACCTTAATCTGAATGTTAAACTCCTCCACTTGTACATAAGTAGAATAATTCCGAAAACTATGCAAGAACAAATAATGTGGTCATGGCGCTAGAATACCACCTCACTACCTCACTATGTGGTACTATCAGGTTCACTGAGTTACCCTATGAGTAGCAACCACAAATAACAAGAATAGCCATGATAAGTATAATGGAGTTCAACCAAAGTGTTACTTAACTGAGTTGAAGAACAAGACTGGATGCAACGTTAAACAAAGTACAAGCAATTATTATTTAATATAAACAACAATAGGTCAAAATACAAGTGCTGAGAATGTCGGATAGTATTTTTAGGTTACAGAAAGAGAGGTTTGAATTATCTTAGTCTGAAGCACATCTATGTTCTAGAATTAGAGAGTAGGATAAAAGATACACAAAAACAATAACATCATTCTTTTCACAGCGTAGGTACTACACATCAGTGGTTGTCCCAAGTAAAAGCATGGATAGTTTAACCTCCAACAGTTTCTAAAGTTAATAAGCACAGTGATGCTACGAAAATTAATCTGTGATAAACCTTAATTGGAACACATGCCTTGACTGCATGTAACTAGCACACTAAATAAGGTCAGTACTGCACAAGGTATATTTCGTATAGGTCAAAGTCTGTAAATAGTATAAAAGTGTATATATCTAAAAAGGTTTGAACATTTCAATCAAATAAACAGTTTACCTTTATAAACTAAAAGAGAAAGAATATGGTATTTTTCCAAGCACCACTCTATTTTGAGCAAACACAACTATGTTATTAATTACTGGATGATTCGGTGTTTATGTATTTGTATTAAACTCATTTTTATGTAGAATGAAGTATGCTTAATCAAAATGGTGAGTCATCTCAATGCTTTGCTTCTGAAAAAAACCAGAATTTTTTGTATATAATATTTAAATTCATGCACATAAAAGTTATCACTATATACCCGCTCTAAATTACCTTGCAACCACACATGCTGCAGCAAACATCCTATACTCATGTGTCATATCCCATACTCTTATATCTAACCATTTTTTTATATATATACACACACACATTATCTGCAAAAGTCGAATCCATGTAGATAATGTACTATGATTGCTTTCCTTTAGATGTTAAATTCAGTATACCGTTGTGAATCTGTTACAGACAGATAAATAAGTTTTACATTTTGTCACAAATATCAATAAAGTTTCAAAAATAAAGAATGTTGTAAAAAAGTACTGCCTTGTTGTTACTTTGCAACTTATTTAGTATCTTATCTTATCTAGTAGTGAGTTCATTTTGTGAACTTGTTATTGTTTCTTTGAGTAATAATAGGTGTTTTTGTGAAGAAAACGTACATAAACTACAACTCAAATTCAGTGTAAGCATTACTTATTGCGCTATGGAAATTTATACTATACAATTTAGTATGATAAGATTGATATATTTCCTGTTCATGAGTCATATTAATTGTTATATAGGACTTTTACGGTTTCATATGTTTGACAGAAAGAAATCATTATAATTCGCACGATGCCACATAACTAGTTGCAGTTTTCAAACTAGTGTTTAGAATTTCAGATAATATTATTTTAGATATCATGGTTAGTACAAAGGGTTACGTATGTTATATTAAGGTTTTGAATATGCAAGTTAGCACATGATGTGATAACCACAGCCGATATAAAGTTACATTATGACATTCTTTAGTATTTTGTAGATAGTGTTATACCACTAAATCGAGTGCTTTTGGGAAGGGTATGTATAAGCATTTCCAATGCAAAATATGCATACATTCAGATCATAA
>NW_013666218.1:378138-382802 GCF_000517525.1 Limulus polyphemus
AAATAAAACAGGTTACTGCCACTGGAAAAGAGAGGAGGGGGAAGTGATAAGTAAAACTTATTTCTCGAAGTTGGCCCAACCTCATAATGGTCACATATCCATATGATCAGCATAATAAAACTATGTAAAAAAGTACTCACATAAGACAAACGAAAATAGTATTTTCTCCCCAAAATTAAAAAAGTCACCCAACCATCAAACATTTACTCTATAAGGTTCCTTTTTCCACCACGTTTTGGGTAGTATATATATTTAAGCTTATAATTACGAATATTTTATAAATTATAGCCTTGTACAAGTTCAATAATAATTTAAACAGAATTTGAAGTAGTTGTTGATTAAGCAAAGCTACATTAGACTATCTGCTGTGTCCACTGCGGGGAGTCGAGCCCCGGATTTTAGCGTTGTAAATCTATAGGCTTACCGCTGTCCCTCCAAAGGACCAGAATTTGAGAAATAATTATTAGTGCACATACAACAAAGATTCTTAATATTTTTAAAGTCTAAATTATTTTTAAAAGTTTTATAATTATAAGTAAAAGCAGCGACACAAAACACCAGTTAACGCATAAATACATTAAAAATTCAGCAAAAAGTACAAAAATAATTATCATCAGAGCTTTTTTGTTTCTTGTTAAGCACAGAGCTACACAATGGGCCATCTATCTGTGCTGTATCCACCACGAGTATCGAAACATCATTACAGTTAAACCAGCTGGTATACGATTATCGTGTTTGTTTGTGTGTGTTTTGCGCATGTATATACTGATAAGCGCGCGCACACACATCAGAATCGTGGTAACATGTTAATACCTAATACGTCTACTGAAATTGACCCAAAATGTGACCTGTTGCCCTAAAGTTAAAATCCTTCCTGTAGAAACTTTCAGTTCCCCGGTGAGTCAGCAGTAAGTTTACGAACAACGCTAAAATCTGGGATAACCCATTGTATTGCTTTGCACTAAAACAAACAAAGACCTTCGTAAGGCAGCGATTAGTATTATTTGAGCGCTATTTGTTCATTACTATTTAATTTTAAAAAGCACATTTAACGCAATAGGATCCATTAGTTTTATGTTTATATAATATATTTGGATATTTTTTGTACTATCACGAAAGTAAGTAATTCACAGACTAAACGATATTTAATGAATAGATAAAGTTCAACACCTTTACTTTTGAAATAAAACAGTTTCAAAGTACGAGATTAATAAGCAACAAAACCATTTCGACAAGATTCTGCACACACCTGAGCGATCAATATCATTACAATTTTTAAAGATTAATGACAGGTTATACACTTGGAGACGGCTTGAATGGGTAATGAAGAAACTATTTTAATATAAGTTTAGCATAACAGCAAATGTACAACATTTCGACAAGGTTTTGTGACCGTCTCCAAGCATTATTAGTCTCAAAGTGGGTTCCTCGTCATCGAATAGGTTATTTACTATTCACTCGACCACACAATGTAATTTATTACCATAATTTTCACTCATTAGCTAATCTTGAATACTACTTTTGTAGCGTATTACTTGTTGAATCTTTAAGATTCCTACATCGTGACATGGCCACTCACTTCCTTTAAGCTGAGAGACCACGTTCAACTAATTAGGAAATAATTAAAACGGCATTCACTCGTAAAATATATACTATATATATATACATAAAGGTACTGACCTGTAAAGACCTACGTCAGAAAGTTAGTAAACATTCATTAAATTCTGTGAAAACAAAACTGCTTGAAGTAAACTTACTTCAGTATGTGTTACAGCCTTCTCTAACAACCGATATATAACACGGTACAAGGAGTTAATGTGTTTTCAACACGGAAGCACTTTGGATTTGCTACAAATACTCCTTTCCAAATGTTCTTAATCTCTATACAATAGATTAAATATAAAAAAAGTTTCTAAAGAACAATACAAAATTCATATTTAATACTTAGATTTAGACAGATTCCACGTCAATTTGGTTGAAATACATTTTTATCAGAAGACTATCTATTGCGAAGAATTTAAAAAAAAATTGTCTAGCAATCTTTTGTATGAAGTTAAAGCAAATAAAAAAATTGAGGAAAAAAGTTGCTTTATTCTATGATTCAAAGAGGAGTTGAAACGTCTAACTATAACCAAAAAATTATATACGTAAGCAGTGTGGTTAGTTAATTCAACTTTTTTTTATAATGTGCAGTTAAATATCTAGAAAAGTAAAATTAAAAAAAAAGGAATAAATAACAAAATTATTAAAAATATAAAGATGATAACAAAGACTTTTGGAAAATACTAAACAAATTAACTGGTATAAAAATTAAACAATGAGCAGTGAGATGTGTCTAAAAGTTATATATATTTATATACACACGCACGCACACACATATATAGTCAATAACTTAACAAGTAGGAAATAAATAGGTGTACTTTGTGTTTAAATAACATTGAAAACTTCCGTTATGTAACACTAGTTGATTGATATGTTTTAGCACACACCTACACAATGGGCTATTGCATTTCATCCGCTGCAAGGATCGAACCCAAAATTTTAGCATTACAAGTCCTAAAGACTATCGCAGAGCCAACGAGGAACATACATAGATTGATATGAAGTTTATATGAATACAACATTAACAGTACGTACAGTATTAGAAGTAATTATAAAAATGGTTAGAAAGAAAAAAAAAGAGTACAAAAGGCACATATTCCCGGATTGCCATCCCTAGATCGTATGAAAATGAACTGCACCAGAGTACAGTTAAGTTTTAATATCTTATACTAGAATGGTTGTTATCCATCCAATGAGAAAGTGCCTAGCTTACGTTCAGTCAGTCATACAATATCCAGTTCCTATTACTGTAATCCAGCCATAACTCTTAGAACTGAAATACCGCAAGACAAGAGTGTACAAATTAAAGTTTTTGGCTCGTCAAGGCTATTCCATATGAAAAATTGTGGCAAGACTCCGTGTTTAAATAAGAACTGTATTCAAGACTTTGAAAGAGGGTAGGTGAAACTGGAATTGTTAATAATAAAAGTGATAGCGGTAGAAAACCGAAATTCTCCAGAAGTGGTGTTAAGTATCTCAGGGAATGGGCTCTATAAGAAAGAAGATGGTTGAATACAGATCTATTCAACAACCTTACTGTATGAATGTTACCTCGAGAACAGTAAGCCACATATTAGGACGAAGTAATCTCAACGGACGTGTCGCTGTTCGAAAACCGTTGCTTAGAAGAGGTAACAAACCGTTGGTATCTCGACGGTTAAGATACAGCTGTAACACCTACAGTTAGAGCTTGGCCTGCACAACAACTCGTTATGAACATTCTTGAGACCAGTGGGCTTGAGTAAAAACCGAGATCAAAAGGCGACTGGACAACTTGGCCGAATAGTGGGGACTAACACAAGACATTTGATCCAATATTCCACCTTATACAAAGGGTAATGCTCTGTGTAAAAGCACATGGCTTATACGCAAAATACAAATGCATTGTACATGTAATGAAATCCTAAACCAGTCATGTTATTTTTTTATATTTTGTTATTTCTAACTTTATAACTGTGTTTTACGTTAATTTCACGTGAACAGGGATACCAAAGTATCTAATATACTAGTCTGGATGTTAGCATTTATATTTTGTAATTGGGTTCCGCGAGATAAATCTTACGTGCCTGAGCTTATTTAGAGTATTTTAATACATGATTGATCGCTTATATCACCTACTGTTAATGATGGAATCATTGATTTTACTATATAAATAAATTATTGTATAATGTATGACTCCTTATTTACAATTTTAAAAAGAAAAAAGTTATTATGATATAGAACAAATAAACTTGCACTTGATTAAAAGATATACAGGGCTTCTTTGAAGCATTTAACAGTGGTAAAAAAATATTAAAATCACAAGACAACACGTTACCATTAAAACTTCCATGCTATGACAAGCTGTGAACTACAGTTTTGAATCATATCGGTTGTCATCAAACTAACTAAATCGGTGGGAAAGCATTTCAACCTATGAAATTTATATAACACAAGTTGGGAAAATTGTGTGGTTCAATATTTACTTCTATATCTGTCTTTATATTATTCCTTTTTGATACAAAATTTAGAAAAAACGACCTTTATACTGCAGATATATATATATATATATAAATATTTTAATTTTAACCAACGTTTCGCCTTTTCGGCTTCATCAGGGTCAGTATACACAACTGTTTCATATCAGAATATATTTTTATACTATTCCATCTCAAAAGAAAGAGATAAAGCTCCTTATCCTCCCTACTACTTTTATCAATCAGAAAATTGGTGTTAGCGCCATCTCTTGGGCATCGAATAAGATTCTATAAACAAATTAATACGACTTTTTGTTTTTTTATCGGTAGCAGCAATCAGGTTTACTATACATGGTACCACACATTGTTATTATTGGATGAGTAATTAAACAGTAACAATTTTTACATCTTAGATAAAGTTTTAAATATAATAAGAGTATTTTTTAAAAAAGTTTGATTTACAACAAAATATGGTAAGAATAATGTTTTTACTAACATAAACAGTTTCAAGATTTTCACAGTCACTCTTTATTTCAGTTTTTCTGTAAAACATAAAAAGCAACATGTTGTAACAAATGAATCTATTAGGTCGTCAAGAAATTAATG